>NW_026652279.1:91119874-91347968 GCF_009828535.3 Hylobates moloch
TTTGGAAGAAAGAAGACAGGCTGGCATTTTGGGTTGCCAAAGTTCATGCATTGATTCTTACTTCTCTGTGTGGGCTGATGTTCTTTAACTGTGGTGTAATTCAAGTACAGTCAGTTAACTTCTTTTCTGGATGTTTTCAGAAGGCCAAAGCTTTGTGCCTTGGCCTTTTATTTGTGCAGGGTTTTTATTTGTCACTGAGTTCTTGTCCTTGGTTTCACAGCAGGGTGTATTAGCAAAGTATTTTTGGTGTTGAAGTTTAAGCTGTGATCCAGTAGATAGTGCTTAAGTGTAATGGCTAGTAGGTAGGCTCTTGCTCCACTGCGTGGCCCCTCTATTTCCTCACCATTGCAGCTGTGCTTCCTCTCCATGCTCTGAAAGTGTGGGCTCCTCTCCCACTTAAGTGGTGGCTGCAAATCTGGCCTTCGTACCCCCCCGCTGCACACTGCTGCCCTTGGATGAGCTCAGGCTTCATGTTCCCTTCCCAGTTTGGAGGCAACAGGGGAAGGGACCTTGGCAGTAGCTGTGGCAGAGGGCCTTTCACTTGCCTCTTGGGGCTCCACTTTGGAGAAATGCAGACCCTCTACCAATCAGTGTGATCGGCCTGGGGTGGGGTGGCTGCATAGTGGGCTCAAGCCAGGTAACCCTGCCTGGTGATGAGCAATGGGGAAAGAGGACTTTGCGGGGAGACAGTCTGGCCTCTTCTTCTCAGGGCGGCTATGGCTTGCTAAAGGTATAGTTAAAGCACTCAGGGTCTTCACTCCTTCCCCGGTCCGAGGGCAACAAGGGCAGTACAACTGAAGTGGCAGAGGGGCTTTCAGTTGTCTCTGGGAGCGAAATCAGAGAAATGCGGAGCCATTGCTACTGGGGATGTTCAGCCAAGGATTGGGGAGGCTGCACTGCTGGCCCAAGCTTGGGGCTCTGCTTGCTGAAAAATGCGGGGGTTGAGGGCTCATAATGAGAAGAAGCTGAGCTCCTCTGTACAATGACTGTTGTGCTTTAAGTGTGAATAAAGCTCTCAGGCTCTTTGTTTCTCCAGTCTAAGAGCAGCAGGGGCAAAACGGCTGCTATTGGTTGCCTCTGGGAGCCCCTCCCCAGGGAAACACAGAGTTACTAGCAGTGGGAATGCTCAGCTGGGGGTAGGATGGCTGTTCTGTGGTTCTGAGAACGGGTGTGCCTGTTGAAGAGTGGGGAGTGGGGTCTCACAGAGAAAAGAGACTGGGCTCCTCTCCATAGGGTGGCTGTGGCATGCCAGAGTTGCCATCAGGCCCTCTGTTCCTTCCTCAGCTTGAGGGTAGCAAGGGCAGTACCACTGCATCTGCAATGGCAGAGGGGCTGTGGGTTGTCTCTGGGATTTTCTCAGAGAAATGCAGAGCTGCCACCCACTGGTGTTAGGGTAGGGGCAGGGTGGATGTGCTGGGGGTCCAGGTTGAGAGGCACCCTGTCCCTACCCGGAGGTGAAAATCCGTATGGAAAACAGTCGGGCCCTTTTTCCCTAAGGCTGCTGCACTGTGGCGGGGTCCCTGTCAGTCCCCAGCCACTAAGCTGCCTTCTAAGCCTGAGGGCAACAGGAAAGAGGTCTGCTGAGCAGCAAAAATGGCAGCCTGTCTGCTCCCTCTGGGAGATCCATCCCAGGGAGGTTCAGAGCTGCTACCAGCCTGAGTGTTTGTTCCTTAGGGCAATGTTGCTCCAACGATTTAGCAGTATCCTGCCAAAACGTTGGCTTGACTTATTCCATCCATATTTTATAAATTTTTATGGCTGCATAATATTCTTTCAAGTTAGTCTACCATATTTTTTCTTTTATCTTCTGTTTTTTTAGTTGTATTAAAACATTCACACTTTGTCATTGTTAGGATTTTAGAAGACAACATTTTTATATGTCATAGCTTTTTTTCTTCTGCCTTTTTTGAATTATTTACATTGAATCAATTTCTAGGAATGGAATCTCAGTTAAAAAGAGGGAATATTTTTTACAGCTAATGATATTAATTGCCAAATGACTTTTCAAACAGGCTTACACTGTTCAAGTGCTCCTCTCTCTCCTCAAATCTGCCTACTCATTGGCCGTCAGAACTTATTAACTCATTCAGTCAGGGTTAGGAGGAGAAATAAGAAGCTGAAATTTAAATCCATCAGTCTTGTTACTTTGTTGGTGTCTCTTGTCATATTTCCAGCAGAGCAAGATGTCAACACTAGCATTTCAAAATATATTTTAAAAATTAAACGTGAAATTCAGTGATTTATTGATTTGAATTGACCGCAGGGTATTTGCGGAAGTAAAACTTACAAATAATCATGAATATAAGCTTGAAAAGGAATTACTGTTCGGCAATTGGATTTTAAAATAAACTTTTGAAATCTTTGGATGTTAGTATAGTCATCCCCCTACTCCCTGCCCTAGTCATCCTAGGAAATTTTATTCTCAGTCCATTGGTTCTGCCATTGCATAAAATACTTTGAATTTTTTGGCTTTTTTTTTTCTCAATACCCACAATGTGACAGATTTTGTCCTTTGATACTTGGACTTATTTTGAAAATAAGCAAAAATCATTCAAAACAAAGTCTAAAATAAAATGGTGATAAACTGCATAGTAAGGCTTAAAAGAAAAAGCCAAATGTGATTTGTAAATAATAAGGCAAGGTTTGTAAATAAATGCCATGTAGAAGTGAGGTGATGGAGAACAACAGAGGGAAATACTCCTAAACTAGGTTTCAAAATACTTCCAAAATACAGGATTTGATTTTTTTTTCCCTTCAATGGCAGCAATTGTGCACATCCGGTCCAAAGGTACTGCTTTGAAGAACCACTCACATGCATGTAAAAAGTTCTATTTTTGTTACCGACTCATAATTTTATAGTCTTAGTGTATGTGAGAGCAAAGAAAATAATATGTGATCATGTAACTTATTGCACTTAGGTACCTTTTGGACATTTTTACTTAACCATATAACATCTTCAGTTAGTCTTATTTTCAGATGATTTTAAATATCCTATTTTCTGAGTAGTTTAAAATGTGTGAAGTTATTGTATTGCTCTAGATTTCTCCAAGAATGTGCTCTTGATGGTTTATCACAGTAAAGGTGTGAATTAAGTAATACATTACTTAGCCATGATTCTTAACCAAGGCAATTTTGCCCCCTAGGAGACATTTGGCAATGTCTGCATACATTTTTTTATTGCCACAACTTTGCCGGGGGTGGGGGGATGGGGAAGGCAGCAAAGGTGGAATGCCACTGATATCTAGTGGATAGAAGCAAGAGATGATATTATACCTCCTACAATGCACAAAACAGCTCACCCCACCACCCAAATGAAGAATTTATCTGGTCTAAAATATCAGTTGTGCTGAGGTTGAGAAACTCTATCTTAGCCTAAGATCTTGGGTTCAGAAACAGAGCTGTATTCAGTTTCCCACTTACCTTTGGCAAGATGTTTAACCTCATTCAAGCCTCAGTTTCCTTATCTGGAAAATAAAGAGAATAATATCTACCTTATATAATTATAGTTAGCACAATTTCTGAGACTGTGGTAAGCAGGCAACACATACTGTTCTCATTGTTATCACTACCAATAATATCAAGCATGTCAAAAATTACTAAAATTATAAAGTTTGATGAGTACTTAAATGCATCTATAGTTTTTGGGTTTCTCTTAATTTTGCTCATTTAAGAAGAATTCATATATCCTTTGTGAAATAGCTGTACTGTTGCAAGTATGACTACTTAGAAGTTTTTGTTTTCCACATATTTTCTAATTACACTTGATTCAGACTACTCTATTCATACTTGTATTATCAAAATAACAAGGCTTAAATGCTGTGAAAAATTTGTAGAATGATTGCACATATTTAGAGGACTCAGTCTTTAGAATAAGGACTGTTAGTAAGCTTATGGACTGTGGCCTCTTCTTTTTTAGAGCTACATCTACACTAGTAGCTATGGCTTATTAGAGATCTTGTCTGTGATCATGGTAATTATGGTATTTTTCTCTTTCTTTCTAATGGCCCCCTGAGGATTTTATTGACGTATTTTAGGGAGGACGATCAGCTGATTTAGTACTTGTACCATGCCTTTATTAAAGATGTTTAGGGCCGGGCGCGGTGGCTCACGCCTGTAATCCCAACACTTTGGGAGGCCGAGGTGGTCGGATCACCTGAGGTCAGGAGTTCGAGACCAGCCTGACAAACATGGTGAAACCCCGTCTCTACTAAAAATACAAAAAATTAGCCAAGCATGGTGATGAGTGCCTGTAATCCTACTCCGGAGGCTGAGGCAGGAGAATCGCTTGAACTTAAGAGGCAGAGGTTGCAGCGAGCCAAGATCGTGTCAACTGCACTCCAGCCTGGGCACAACAGAGCGAGACTCAGTCTCAAAAAAAAAAAAAAAAAAAAATGTTTAATATGCCATCAAAAAAAAAAAAAAACTACATTGTGAAAAACTGGGTAATGGTGGAAAAGAAAAAGTAGAAGGAAGCAAAGACAGAGGAATAGAGGGCATCATGATTCCTGCCCTTGAAGAGTTTATAGTCTAGTTGACATGATATTTAAGTAATCTTCATGGATTTACAGACCTAAATGTTTGGCAGATTTCATGTATTAATATAAGGAAGGAAGTATTAATAACTGAGCAATGTTAGGAAAAGGACAAACCAGGGACAGCCGTTTTCCTTAATTGAATCTTATTACCCCTTACATATAAGCATAAGACTAACAACAGTTTTAAGACTTAGAACTTACATGATCATATTTATTTTATTTAATCTTTGCAGTAGTCGTAAAAGGTAAATGAACAGTTATGTAATGTGCCTCCCAAATGCATGTAGGTAATGTATGTAATGTCAAATTATAGATTTGAAAACGTATTGGTGAAAATGTAATGGCAAAAAAAATGTATTGGGGAATGTCACTGTGTAGAATTTGAAGGGTTCTTTCTCCAGCAGTATCTTGGCCAGTGTAAATAATTGTATTTCGAGACCTTAAAGAGGATTAAGGGGATTCACCAGAGAACCACATCTTGGTGAAAATATTCTATAAAGACATTAAATTCCTGTAATTCTAAGATTCTGTCTGTACCCTTTAAATCACACTTTACTCACTAACTAAGCCTGCTTCTTTGACCATGAACATCATATCTCTTTCACAAGGAAGCAAAGTACCTAGCATATAATTTTCTTTCTCTTTTTCCTTTTCTGACCTGAAGAAATGTACAGTTTCAATGGGGAGACAAAGACCAACCAGCCAACAGAAAACTGATACTAAAATACGAAGAATAAGAAAAATACATTAGGAATTTTTTTCTTTAGAGCCTGTTTGATAATGTTTTCAATAAATAATTTCTACTAATTAATTTGTAAGTAATTAATTTATAAACACGTTAACTGCTTATTCCATGGCAGTATAATTGAAAAGTCAGTGGTTAAAGAGACATTTAGACTATGTTCTCTTTATATGACCTATGCTTCCTGCCTTTAAGTTTTTTCCTAAAATCTTCCTGTTTTTTTTCTAAGTCTTGAATACGAAGCCCTTGAGGAATAGCAGCTGAGTTTAAACAGTACCTAGTGAAAGGCTGAAAGAATCCTCAAACCTTTTAGAAGAATACCCTTAACTGTTGTGATCAGAATGGAGACCAAGTCATGGTAGACATCCAAGATGGAAATCATTTTATCAACTAAAAGATTGTCAGTGTTTTTGATTATAGCCATCTTAGTGGGTTGGAGATGGTATTTCACTGTGGTTTTGATTTTTATTTTCCAAATGACTAAATCATGCTGAGCATCTTTTCATGTGCTTATTGGGCAGTGTCACTTCCAATTTAAAATATGTAATTGAGTAATGATTTTGCTTGTGATTTTTAGGAGAAATGCTTATAAGTTTATTTGTAGTACCATAACATTTATGAGAATTTAAGGTTGACCATTTTTATAAGTTTAGTTTATTAGATTTATAAGAATTATAGGTAATTGGGAAGATTCACCAACAGTTAGTGGAAATATCTAAAGAAGAAATTGAATCTGTTCAATTTATAATTGCAGTTTAAAATCTAAATAATTGAAAGCCAGTGGTAAGTGATACATTTTGACAGATTTGTAAGTTAAGTAAAAACTCAAAGGTAACTTTAAAAACTGGGACTAATTTTTTGAGTTTTTTTTTGTAATTTTCATAAATCAAATATTAATTAAAAAATAAAATTAAACTTCTAGATTTTATTTTCTGTGCACAAAAACTACTCCTGGCACAAAAACCACTTCCAAAGGCTCCAAAAGCAGCTCACATCTTCAGCCTTTTAGCAAATGACTTAATTTTTATCATCTAATTATTTATATTAGGCCAGCTCTAACATGCTTCTTCCTTTGCAGTAGATCTTTCAAGTTTTATCTTCTGTTCTCTTTTCAGGCTTTCTAATGATAAGAACCGAACAATATAACTAAGTATTTAAAAATGCCATTAAAAAGAAAAACTTAAAATTCTTCTCCTTATTTAAAAAAAAAAAGAGAGAGAGATCAAAGTCTTCCTCTGCCACCCAGGCTATAGTGCAGTGACACAGTCATAGCTCATTGTAGCCTCAAACTTCTGGGCTCCAGTGATGATCTTACCTCAGCCTTCCAAGTAACTGGGACTGCAGGTGCACACCACCACCATGGCTCTCTCTCCCTTTTTTTTTTTCTGAGATGAGGCCTTGCTATGTTGCCCAGGCTGGTCTTGAACTCCTGGCCTCAAGTGATCCTCCTGCCTCAGCCTCCCTAGTAGCTGCGATTACAGGCACAAGCTGCCACCTCTCCTTAGGGTTGCGGTGAGAATTAAATAAGTCAATATATAAACACCTAAAAGAGGATCTGGCAAGAGGTATTTGGATTAGCAGTTATTAATAGTGTTATTACCTATTAATAATGTTACTAATTGTTACTAATTAATAATAATATAATTAATGTTAGTAACTAGTGTTACTAATATTATTAATAATGTTACTTACTAGATCCTGACTAGAGGATTTAGTAAGAGTTACATGTATTAGCAGTTATTAATGTTACTACTATGTACTGCATATTAAGTATATATTTTTTATATTATTAGGTTAAATTCTTAGGAGTTCCCTAGGATACCTGCTGCCATATATAGCTCATTTTTTTCCCCTTTGGAAAATATAATCCAGGTTACAAACAATGGATTTACAAGTTAATCCTTTAGGACATAAAAGTTTATAAATCAGCATTGGTTAGGCTCCAGATTATTTGGTATTTGCTAGATTAAAGACCCTGGCAGTAGAGTTATTCCTTGAAGGCATTAGGTCTTATGCGCATAAAAGTTTATGTATGAATATATGTGATCAAAATCACTAACTCCATTCATGAGTGAATAGCCTGAGTACTTGCATTTGAAATGAATGTTTGCTGTCTTATCATTTAAGAGTGTCAAGATAAGAATGTTTTGGCTACAATTTGTAATAATTGTAAGTCTCTTTGAGTAGAATTCTGCCTTTGTTATTTTATAGTCTTGATGCATGCATTTAATTCTTCCCTGTACCTGCTGCAAGAAAAATGTACTGAAATGCATAGCCAATTTCCTGATCTCAGAAGCACATATTGAAGTGTACCTGCTAATTTCTGTTGCTTTTGCAGGTCTTGAATATTTAAGCATTGATATGATAAGTGCCTGATAAATACATTTTGCATGGATAAATTAATACACAGGATTAACTAGAGCAAGATACATTGGAGAAAGGGCACCCAGTGCCCAGGAAGACCCATTAGTAGATTACTTACCTGGTGATAAGAGTCTAAACTAGGATGCTGACAGGTGAATGGAGGAAAAATAAAGGATAAACACTGCAGAAGAAAAATTAATAAAACCTGGTAACTGTGTAGTTCTATAAAAAAAGTTGTGATTAAAATACAATTTAAAATCATATCTGCTACCAGCCATGTTCTTTATATCTTCTTCTAACTTCTAGGATCATTATTATTCTCTAAATTCAGTTAACCTATACCTGGGTACTTAGTTTTCACCTAACAAACATAACTAAAGTAGGTCAGAAAAGGTCAACATGCATATAGGTAGGGGTGTGTGTGTGTGTGTGTGTGTGTGTGTGTGTGTGTGTGTGTAGTGTTAATAAAGATTCCCTCTTATTAATGTTGAATTGCTATTGAAGAAAACTGAGAAAAAAAGTAATTTTATTCCCTAAGAAAGCAGCTTTTATGGCATAGTCATACTTTCTAAAACTTTTAAGATAAAGTAAGGATAGTTCCTTCAGTATTGGTAAGTGTTCAAACATTAACATCTTGACTATTCTGAAAATAAGAGAATATCTAATAGGCCAGGTGCAGTGGCTCACACTTGTAATCCCAGCACTTCGGGAGGGTGAGGCGGGTGGATCTCTTGATGCCAGGAGTTTAAGACCAGCCTGGCCAACATGGCGAAACCTTATCTCTACTAAAAACCTAAAAAATTAACTGGGCGTGGTGTCACACACCTGTAATCCCAGCTACTTGGGAGGCTGAGGCAGGAAAATCTCTTGAACCTTGGGGCCACGTGGAGGTTGCAGTGAGCCAAGATTGTGCCACTGCATTCTAGCCTGGCCGACAAAGCAAGATTCTGTCTCAAAAAAAAAAAAAGAAAAAAAAAAAATCTAATAGAAGAAATGAAAGTGGTAGTAACACACATTAGTTCTTGTAATGAGAGGTCCAGAGACTAAACCTTTTCCAGACTCTGTATCCGTTTTATGGTGTTAGTTACTCTGAGTTATCATTGATATATGGTAGCGACTTCTGGCATCCCTCACATATTCTTGAGGATTGTAGATGTAGATAAAAGTAGATAATAGAAGTGAGTATAGGCTGTATCATTGATTAAAAATAGAATATTTGAGTAATTTATAAAGAGGAAGAAATTTAGAATATTAAAGTAATAAGAAAACTAAAATAAATAAATAGAACATTGCTAAGTAAATAGTTCACGTCAAAGGGTTGCCATACCTATACCAATTTATTTGGAATTCTGTCTTGTCTTTTATAACCTTAGATAATTCTTTAAAAACTCTGAGCTTGTTTCTAAATTTGCAAAAAATATGTGATATTTTCTAGCTCAGTGCCTGGGATCCATTAGTTCTTGAATTGTGTCTCTAACAATGATGCATTCTGCTCTTTTCATGTCCATGGCTTTAGATAATTGTCTAATCTGCATATACCAATCTTTCCTATTTATGAATATTATTTCTGCTGTCTGTTAGTCATTGACTTTTCCCCAGGAGTTTATCTGTTCTTTTCCTTAGCCGTTTCTTTTTAAAAATTTTCCTTTCAATTTTAATTTGCACTTTACTATTCTGTAGTTCTCTTCTTTATTTCCCCTCTTTGAAGCCATCTGCTGCCATTCGTTTTGCTTTCTATATTGTAATACAAAGTGTTTTGATGCTGCTAGATTTATATTCTCTAACAATGAGTTTATGAGCATTCTGCTTTTTAAAAAAAACATAGTGTGATGCCTTCACCTCTAATAAATAGCACTTAATAATTATGTTAATTAGCATTCTTAGAAAGTATGCATAGATGCAGAATTTTGTGCTGTATTTTATATTATGTAGTGACAGGGATGTATTTGTCACTTTTGCTTGTCGTTTTCCCTGCTTGTTATGCAAAGCTGTCCTGCTGAATAATTTGTCATACCAATTCTAAGTAAATTGATAAATTATGTATTAGGAGTTTAAAATTTTATTAATAACTATTAATAAAACACCATTGTATTCAAGTAAGAATTCATGAGTATTCCAGAGACACCTATTTATAAATAAGAACTTCAATATTAAGAGCACGTGAGATCATGGCTCTCTGGGGCACCACTAAGTGACAGTATCACTAGTCACAGGTTGATGCAAATTGTCTGTGTGAGCTGAATAGGACTGCAAAGCAGAGGCTGTGTGAAACAATCGTTTTCTTCATAGACAGACAGACTGTATTCTTTTAAACAGGAGAGCTTGCTATCACTTTTGAATAATGAGTTAACTGACAACATACTGTAAAGAATAGGATGATTTATTTATTTATTTATTTTTATTTTTTCCCTCTTTAGAGCAATTGGTTTTTATTATCACTGTGGTCTGTTTCAGAGCTTGTATTCCAAAATAGTTGTGGGAAATAGTCTGTTATCACTCAACTGTGTATAACAGTAAAAAATATTAGAAAACATTTTTTCTTGGTAATTATTGGTAGATCCACTTGGTGGTTATACACGAAGTGTCCAGTTACATGTATATCTTTGAAATATTTTAGTAATGTTGGCTATCGTTTGGCATACGTACTCTAGTACATTATTCATTCATCCTTTCAAAGTATTAAATACCTACTTTTTTCAAGCACTGTGACTGAGGTTAACTATATGAATTAACTTGAATTATTTTTTCTTTTTTGATTTAAAAGCAAGATTTAATCGAGAAACAAAACACAACCAATGGAACTTCATTTCCACAATTGTTCTGTAGCCACATACACATAATAAATGTGCCTGGTGTAAGAGAAATAAGACCAGTTTAAGTTTTCAGATTGATTTTCTATCTTCAAGGACCATGATTTAATTGGGGGAGTTGGTAGGATATGGACATAAATGGTTTCTTGCTACAATAACAGATGTGATATATGTAGGATGACCTTATAATTTATTGTCTAAATTGAGGTACTTTTGAGAGTGAAAGGGGGCATAGTAATAGTGAAACAGCAAACATGAATCAGAATTTCCTAGGCAAGCATGGACCCTATGGTGACAGTGATCGGATAGAAACTCTGAGGAAGGAAGGAGTAGTGTAGATTTGAGTGGTCACTTAGGCTTCAAAGGTGACCTCAGAACCGAACAAGAACAATCAGAAAGTCATTCTGGTGATTCTTGCCAGGATAGGATTTATAATGAATATATTGCTTTGGCTGAAATAGAAACTTGGATAGGGAATGAGCAGTAGTTGGACTGAAGAGTTTGGATTGTAAATATTTGATCTTAAGAGTTACTTAACCTTAGTGTCCCAGTTTACCATCTATAAAACGGAGATAACGGTACCTGTCTTATAGGGTCCTATGATGTTTAACTGTGTACCTCATAGAAAGTACCGTGCAGCACTTGTAAGTGATTAGTAAATGTTAGCTGTCTAGAACACCCTGACAGAATTTAAAACTTTTAAGAATGTTTTTGAGAGTACAGGATGGATTGGGCTGAGAAACTGGCAGAGAGAATTTGAAAGAATTAGTAATTGGGTAAGGGCAAGTGAGAAAAAAGGGCAGGAGTAAATGATGACTGAGCTTTCAAGCCTAAAGGACTGGGAGACCAGGAGAATTCAGCAGAAATAAATAAGTCAGGAAAGATATCTGTTGGTAAGAAATAAGTTCAGTTTTAAACATAGCAATTTTGAGGGGACAGTAAGCTATCTACCCAATCAGAAATGGACAGCTAGCAGATGGAGAAGTGAAAATGGCACTTCATGGATAATTAGTTTGGGAATATTCCAAATGGGTGACAGTGGAAGCCTTGGGAGTGAATGAGATCTCTCAAGGATGGAGCAGAGACTGATGAGGGAACCTTGGAAAAACCCCTATTTGGATTATAAAAGGAAGAGAAACCAACTGAGAGGATCAAAGGATTAAACAAGCAGGAATAGTCTTCCCAAAGGATGTTTTACTAAACATTAGTTCTGTCAGGTGGTAACAGATAATATGGGTTCTGTAGTTAAATACTCATTCACTTCAAGAATTCTGTGCCCTTTTAATATGTTAACATACATAACACAGCTCCAAGAAGGAAACATATAAAGTAGTGTTTTGTAAATTTATCTGACATCAGAACCCCTTTCTCCCCAGAATACCTCTTAGGGGTTGGTGTTTCAGAAAACATAACTTCGGGAATTATAGGAACCTAATGAGGAAAGACATTTAAGAAGTAAGGAGTTAAATTGTGTGGAATGTTGCAGAGACTAAGGAAGATGAGAAATGAGAAGAAGGTTTTTGATGTTTTCATTAGATGGTCATAAGTAACCTTTAAGAGCACAGTTCAGTAGCATGGCTTCAATAGACACAGGTTTAAAAGGAATGAAAGATAAAGAGTTAGTGATAAAGAAATTAGAGCATTGGATTTATGTAATTTTACCTCTATTCAAGTCTAAAGTGTGACTGGTAAGAATGAATGGGTCATTATTGAATGTTTATGTGTCCTATGTATATTATTATATTCCTAAATAACATTCTCTTTTTACTTAATGATTTTCAGATATTAGTGAGGAACTTTAATAGTCATCTAGAACAATACCTCTGAGGACCATTAGTTTCCTTTCCATAGGGTGAAGTCATACATTAAAATGATCTTATTTTCTAGCCATGACATCAAGCATTAAACCATTTCCCCATGTTTTCTTAAAAGTATGGGGAAAGATGCACCTTTTTAAATTCGGTGTTTTTACAGTGTCCATCTTATGTGAATTTTATTCTAATATTAAAGACCATCTCTGGGTATACTCTCTTTCATGCAACAGTGATACAAATATTTAATTGATAGTTATGCTATAAAATGGGGAGTCATTTTTACATTCCCAACAATAAGTAGATTATTTTAATTACAGCTATTTTAACATTTTTAAAGGTAACAATGCTGTGTCATAGGACTTCTGGTTGACTTTCCATTACAAGTAAAATTTTGTTTCTACATCAATACATTATGCCCAACATATTTGAAAAAAAGCAAATAAACTTGAATTTCAGTGACCTGTTTGTGTTAGCCCCATTGCCTGCTGAGGTGGCCGAATGCCTTATAGCAAACCCAAAGTACTGTAGAGCTAGCAACTGTGTTTGATCATCTCTGTATTTTCTAGCACATCTAGCCTAGTGCCTTTTTAACACACATTGGTGTGTTCAGTCTTTTGAAGAATCAGCTGAAAGTAGAACAATCTTGAACACACTAATAATACAGGTATAGCTCTCCTCGTAGAGATTTTGGCATATGAAAGATTCTGAATTTTGCAGTGAAGAAACTTACTTGAATTGAAATTTTCTTTTATATTTTTAAATTGTGATAAAATACATATAAAGTGTACCATCGTAACCATTTTAAAATGTGCAATTCAGTGGTATTTTACATTTGTGATGTTTTGCTACCATCACCACAATCTGTCTCCAGAACTCTTTTCATCTTGCAAAACTGAAACACTATGCCCATTAAACAATAATTCCCGCTGGGCATGGCGGCTCACACCTGTAATCCCAGCACTTTGGGAGGCCGAGGCTGGTGGATCACGTGAGGTCAAAAGTTCGAAACTAGCCTGACCAACATGGTGAAATCCCGTCTCTACTAAAAATACAAAATTAGCTGGGTGTGGTGGTGCATGCCTGTAATCCCAGCCACTTGAGAGGCTGAGGCAGGAAAATCTCTTGAGCCCAGGAGGTGGAGGTTGCAGTGAGCCGGGATCGCGCTGTTACACTCCAGCCTGGGCAACAAGAGCAAAACTCCATCTCAAACACACACACACACACACACACACACACACACACACACACACACACACAATTCCCCATTAAGCCCTACCTCCATTCCCTGGCAGCTGCATTGTTTGAATTTTTTAACCCATTTCCAAACTTATTTCACAGTAATTAAGAATTCTTTTTTTCTTAGCATCTACTTATATTCCCTAGAAGTTCCATGGGTCAGAGAAATGCAGGACTAGTTTTCAGTTAGTATATAGCAGATTAATTAAGGAGTATTTTGTCTCAAAAGTTGTGTAAATCCTAAGAGAAAACAAGCTTTTCTGGAGAGGCTATTTGAATAAGATAGAAATCGAATATTTAGAAAGAAATAGGAGGAGTCTTGAGAGGGTGTTTTGGGGTGGCATCGAAATATGCTGGAACAAGCCCTGACCTAGGAGGAAGAAAACCCAGGTTCTAGCCAGCCTCTCAGGGCATCTCTATCCTGGTCTTTTCCTTATCTATGAACTGGATGAATTCTGAGACTCCTAGTTTTAAAAATTGTTCTGTGTTGAATGATTGAGGAATATTGTGAAAGGCATAGAATTTAAAGTAGTACTGAGAATTTGATAATAGCCTAGAATAAGTAGGAGAGAGGGAATCTAGGAACTGACACAACAAAGGAGCAGACATCTCAAAGGGGATATTGTGGAAGGCTCAAATAATGGTAAAGCTAAGACAAATAAGTGTAGACATAAAAGATTTATCCTGTATCATATCTGGATTTATTGGAGTAACTAGATGGTTAGAGAGAAGAGAAAGTACTATATAGTAGGTTCTGGAAATGTGCCTTGCGCTAGAACTATTCAAAAGAAAACTGGTGCCTAGTTGATCTTCAATAAATACTGGTTAATTTCAGGCTATCTTATCCAAAAAACTTCCACCATCATGCCCCCACTAATGGGAGGTGGACAGAGGAAATAGAGTTGTCATCTTCCTGAAATATATGAAACTGTATCATGAATATATACTACTCTTTCCCTCCCTGCTGTCCTCTCTAGTGCTTTGCCTTTACCATTTCCCTTTCTCCGTTCTTAGTTTAATATCTTCAGCGTTTGGGTGACAGAAACAATTGTACTGAACAGTTGTTCTTAATTTATTGAGCCATGTGACCTAAAGATACTCCCCAAAACAAAGATTTCTCTAGAAATCAGTCCAGTGCCCTACAGAAAGTACTTCTGAATTCATTCAAATTTGTTATTTAAGTTAATAGTATGTATAGAAAACTAGAGGGCTACCATTGCACATTGAAATCGGGTTAAAGCTGTTACCTTGTATCCTAGATGCAAGGGATATCCTACAGTCAGGTTTTAAAGTGATACAGACCATAGTTTAATTTCAGAATCAATATGTTCTGTAAGCTTACAGGATTTTGAACTTGCAAAAAAAGTAATTTTAAGAATAATTTGCAAGAATTCTCAATAAAACATACTGTCTTCTCATGGAATTTTAATTTTATCAAAGTTTCCCAAACTGAAAGTAAATGTACATTTTAAAGTACTAAAGGAAAGAGCATTGTATAGTTAGCATTATGTGATTTACTAAACTGATGATGGATATAATGATGATGATAATTTGTGATAATATCTAACTATTAGGGACTTATGTGCTGGGCACTAAATGCTTTATGAATTGTGAGTTTTATACTTTGATTCCGAAATGTATTTATAAGAACCCAAAGTTTTCTTTGTTTCTTCACTGATGAAGAAAAAAAAAACAGTTTACATAGAAAGCAAGGAGGCTAATTAACTATTACTGTTCATCCATCTCTATAGCCCCAACAGCTTTTTGTTCATGTTGAGTATTCTCCCAAAAATATTTTAGCTAATAAGTAGTTGAATGGTTTCTATAATTCAAAAATTATTAAATGTTGCTTTGGAATGTAGTTTTCCACCTACATTTTAAAATGAGTTAAAATGTTCTGCAAGTTCACATTCCAAGTAAATGAGATGTTGTAAAAGTTTTATTTGGGAACTTAAGCTAGAGGACTCTCTGACCTCTCTTATCTACCTCATAGGGTAGGTAAATGTTTCCACAAGTAAAAACAGGAATCTCACTGAGTGTTCTACCTATAAGAATTTAATATTAACATTTAATAAATATTAGGATCTACACCATACTAAATGCTAAACAGAATATAGAAAAAGATCTCGTAGCTTCTTCCATCCATTTAGCAAATCTAAATGTACCCTAGTTTACAACTTCATGGCTTAGTCTACTGAATACAAGTAAATTCATAGTTAGGAATTCAGATGTATTATAGGTTAAAATCTGTTTTCACAGATGGCTTAAATTACTTCTTCGCAAATATGATTGCTGCCCCATTTCAGTGGGGGAGAGAAATCCTTTCTTGACTTCTCCAGTTCTTTTTTGAAATTCTTTTTCTACTTTTTTTTTTTTTTCAAAAAATGGGTCATTATTTCATCCAGGATGATTAGATGGCCAAAGGATTTATTAATGCCATTCCCTCTCAGACATCTGTAAGCTAGAATGTGCGAATTGGGGTAGAGGGTGAGGAGTGCAAAGCATTCTAGGCAGAAGGAAAAACCTGTGTAAAGGCCTTGGGGCAAGTAAGAAATTAGCAGTTTTGACTGAAAGACCCCTGTGGTTGGAGCCTAGTGAAGGGAAGAGTGGTGGAGATGATGCTGGAGAGTAAGCAGGCCCATATAGGGACCATGGTATGGAGTTGCTGGGTCAGTTGGTCTTTAGTAGAGTGATATGGTAGCTAGGTGCTGTGGGCTCAGATGCACCTGGGCTCAAATCTCAGCTTATCTGCTAAATTCTGTCCCACAACTCTAGAATGGGAGAGTAATACCTTTTTCAGAGATGGGCTAGGTAGAATAACCAAGTGCGGTACCTGAAATATACTACACCACTCAACAAATGGCAAGCTATTATTTTTACTTTTTATAACTCACTGTTCCACACCCTACTGAGGACTCTCAGACCCTCAGCTGCTTCCTTTTTATTACTTTTAAAATTCGTCTAGCAAATATTTATCAAGCACTTAACAATTACATATCCCAACTATCCCTCCCTCCCATAGTTGTCTGTTTGTATGTCTCTCATAGCTTCAAGGTTATGAGATCCTCAAGGAGTTTCATACTAACCTTTTGCAATCCAGGTACCAAGCAGTGTCTGTTTTAGAAAATGTTTGAGAAAATGAATAAAAGAAAGTTTATGAAATATGTAATTACCATATTTTAGCACTGCAATTGTTTGAATAATTTTTATTTTAAATCAGTCTTACATAGGAAAATGAATATATCACTTCCTTATTCTTTGTTTCTTTTACAGTACAGTTAGCAAAAATTCAAAATATGCCCTTTATAAATTCATAACTCTAGAAAATGTTTATTTTAAAATTTGCATATTAAAATAAGTCACTGATAGGTTTATATCTTTTTTCTAGATCAAGTAGCTGTTTTAATATGATGTTATTTTTAAAAAACTATTCATTTTCAAATGTAAGTAAGAAAAATAACCAGAGACCGACATAAATACCAAATTATAAAAAGTTGAGCACTTAAAAAAAAATCTTTTTAAGACAATTATAAATTAACCATGCAGTTTTCAGAAATAATACAGAGAAATCCCAAACACTGTTCACCCAGTTTTCCCTAATGGTAACATCTTACATAATCACAGTGCAGTATCACAACAAGAAATTGATAATGATAGGCCAGGCATGGAGGCTCACACCTGTAATTCTAGCACTTTGGGAGGCTAAGGCAGGCGGATCACCTGAGGTCAGGAGTGCGAGACTAGCCTGGTCAGTATGGTGAAACCCCGTCTCTACTAAAAATACAAAAATTAGCCGGGCGCGGTGGCGTGCTCCTGTAGTCCCAGCTACTCGGGAAGCTGAGGCAGAAGAATTGCCTGAACCCGGGAGCCGGAGGTTGCGGCGAGCCGAGATCCCACCACTGCACTCCAGCCTGGGTGACAGAGTGAGACTCCATCTCAAAAGAAATTGGTAATGATAAAATTCACAGACTTTATTAATATTTGTCCAGTTTTATATGCATTTATGTGTGTGTGTGTGCGTGCATGTGTGTATGTATTTAGTTCTATGCAGTTTTATCACAGATAGATTCCTGTACCAACTACCACAGCCAAGATACAGGACAGTTCCATCACAAGGATTCTTTGTGCTACCCTTTTATAGGCAAAGTAACCCTTCCTGTCTCCCCTTCCAGCCTGGCCATTCTCCATCTCTATAATTTTGTCATTTCAAGAATATTGTATAAGTGGAATCATATAGTATATTACCTTTTAAGCATAACTCCGTTGATATAAGTTGGGAGTTGTTTTTTTGTTGTTTTTTTTTTCCAAAGATTTGCAAAAAGGGTCTAATACCTTTCCCACTGGCTACCTGCTTGTTGTTGCCATTTAGCAAAGAAGGCAGCAATGAGCAGTAGAAAGGCAAAGGGTGCTTCTGTTGATGGTTTTCCCTAAGGAAGACTGGCATGTGAAGTAGAGTATCCCAATACTCATTTTATTCTTAAGAGATTCTCAGAGGAGAAGTGGGAATTCTTTTTCTGATCAACGTATTTGTCTTTTGGTAGAAAACAGTCTTTTTAAAGGGCATGGTCCATCACCATAATTATATTTTATATCCAAAGACCATTCTAGTCAGTTCCATCTTCCATCCTCCCTCTTTCTTTCCCCTCATTTTTTTCCATCCTGACCAACTAAAAACGTATTATTTTATAAACTAAGTTCTATATGTAATTTCCCCAAATTGATACTAACAAACAGAAATGGCAGTTTGACTAAAAATGGTCCTAACTTGAAATTACATGCATTGAAGAGTTCTTGTTGTATCCATTGGCCTTACAGGAAATTATCGTGGTAGTTCTGCCTCACTAATAGTCTTGTTTGATTTGTTTTGCCTCAAAAGTAAATATAAAAAATATATAATTCGTTTGAATGATCTAAATGCCATCTCTTAGGAACTTTACTACATAATAGCTCTCATACCAAGTCAGAGTCCTTATCCAGTTTTCTTTTAGACAGGTATGTACACAAAGTATATTACATTTTAAGCTGTAAATAAGTCTTATTTTTAACCCATTGTTGATGTGTCAAGGATCCCATTACCCTACAAGCAGAGGTTTTTAAATGTATTTTATACTTAGACTTAGCTTGGCTTCAAAGAAGTAAAAAGGTCTTTCACTAATAAATATTTAAATAATAAGTACTTAATATTTTAAAGGAAACAAGCTCACATTTATAGAAATTGTCATACATTTACTGAGAGGAGCTACAATTAACATTATTTATCTGAATAAGCCCTGGAAGATTCTTATTATAGCATAGGAACAATTAACTAATAACCAGCCCGGGTATCCAGTTGTTTATCTGTGTGATTGCTTTAAAGATTTCTTCTAAAGGAAATTATGGGAATCCAGTGTTTTTCTCCATCTTTCTTACAGTCCTAAGGTATACTTGACAAGCATACTGAGGCAGATTCATGGCTCTAGTGTAGTAGCAAGCTTGTCTCATAGATATAAGCATAGGCCCAAGTTAAGACCAATCTGTTAATTGTCTATATCTATTAACCTAGTCCATTTGAAAAGTAGGCCCAAATATATATGTTAATATGGTAACTTAGAATTAATTTTACTTTTCAGAATACCTTACTAAATAATAGCGTTTATGTTAACTGTGGCATGTTGCTGACATTAAAGATCCAGAGCCCAAAACAAATTAAAGATTGAGGTGTTCACGCATTTGAACTATCTGCGTGACCACAGCACTACCAAGAAACAATTATTATCCAGTCCTGTTCTACATACTATGCCACTCATTCAATACAATGCCAGAACGCTGAAGCCTAGGTTTGAATCAGCTCTGACCTTTCTAGTCTGCACTTTCACTTGCATCTTGAAACTGAAAAAAGTGAAATATTAGTCAACAGTTACTGGCTGAGCACCTACTATGTGCCAAACACTGATCCGGGCACTGGATGTTTCAGGCAAGAGTTACTTTACTCAACAGTGCAGTGTTGTGGGTTTATTGCTGCTGTTTTCAATTTTGGACATAAGCTTCTTTCCTGAAGCAGTTTTGCTATAAGACTTGATAAATTTTTAGACTTATGTATTTACACAGTTACTGTTGCAGTTGTCATTTTCTCCCCCTTCCCCACCCAGAAGGGTGATTAGGTTTCCTCTGAGTAGAAGATTTTAAAATCTTACCCTGCTTTTTGTTCTCATTTTATACTTCCAAACTACTTTCACACTCTACTGTGAGTTAACAAACTCAAATGTTTTCTGGAACTAGGCAGTTTCCTGAGTGTCTGAAGCAGGCCAGGGGGAGTAAGGAGGGAGTAGTAGGGTCTGTGTCAAACCGAAGATTCATAGCCACCTATAAACATTAAAATAATATTTTTTAAATTTGGTTCAAACTATTTAGAGGCTATGAGTTTCCAACATTCTGAATATCTAGATAAATATGAACTCTTTAGACCACTGATTTTTGAAATATGAAAGTGTAATATCAGTTTATTGGCAACTGTGATGTGTGTTAGTTTTAAATTAGGAAATGCTGAGAATTTTGTGGCACGAACCCAGTTAAATTTATGGAGTACGGTATGTGTGTCTTGTTTTGTCTTGTTTTGTTTTGGTTTGGTTTTCCTCTCACAAGCTTGAAAGCTTAAAAGCTTGTGAGAGGAAAAAAGAGAGAGATTGGGAATGTTCAAAGATAATTTCTTCAGCCAGACATCTAGAACAGAAGGTCTTAGGTTCAATGAATAGTCTTCAAAGGATCCATGAATATCTTATAACTTCATTTTTAAATGTTGTATTTCTATATTTCTGTGCTTAATGTTTTCTATAAAAAGTAGGCTTTGTTGATTTATTTTTATTTTAGAGATGGGGTCTCATTCTGTCACCCAGGCTGGAGTGCAATGGCATGATCATTGCACTGTATCCCTACAGCCTCAAACTCCGGGTGCAAGCAATCCTCCTTCCTCAGCCTCCAGAGTAGCTAGTACTATAGGCATGTGCCACCACACCTGGCTTTTTCTTTTTTTTTTTTAATTTTTTGTAGAGACAGGGTCGCAATTTGTTGCCCAGGCTGGTCTCAAACTCCTGGCCTCAAGCTATGCTCTTGCTTCCGTCTCCCAAAGTGCTGAGATTACAGCCATGAGCCACTGCACCTGGCCAACTTTATTTTTTAGAGCAGTTCTAGGTTCACAGCAAAATTGAGAAGGTGGCAGAGATTTTCCATTTACATTTTTCCCCCATGAATACACGGCCTCCCCTATTATCAGCATTCCCCCACCAGAGCGGTATTTATTACAATTGACATGCTTACAATTGATATACTTAAGAAAATCATTTATATTTCTTTGAGAGCCCATACCAGTACAGTACTTGATAGCTTTAACTTTTTAAAATATTAATAGTTTATTAGGAATATCATGAAATGATTGAGTACTCTTTGAATTAAATGTTACTGTATTTTAAAAGTAATACAGACTTAATGTAAAAATTAGAAAATGCAGGAATACACAAAGAAGAAACTAAAGATGAAATAAGTACTGTTATATTTGGTACATATCCTTCAAGACTTTAGTTTGTACATATATATGTTTGAGATATACACACCCATACTATTGAAATATAAACAGAGTTTTGCTTTGTATTCTAGGGTTTTAAACTGTCAGAAGCACTATTTATTTATTTATTTTGAGGCGGAGTTTCGCTCTTGTTGCCCAGGCTGGAGTGTAGTGGTATGATCTCGGATCACTGCAACCTCAGCCTCTGGGGTTCAAGTGATTCTCCTGCCTCAGCCTCCCAAGTAGCTGGGATTACAAGTGTGCACCACCATGCTCGGCTAATATTTTGTATTTATTAGAGACCGGGTTTCACCAGGTTGGCCAGGCTGGTCTCGAACTCCTGACCTCAGGTGATCCACCTGCCTCAGCCTCGCGAAGTGCTGGTATTACAGGCTTGAGCCACCGCGCTTGGCTAGCACTTTTATTTAATTCAAAGTTATAAGCTTATAAACTGCTGTACCAGAGAGGCAAGAAACCAAGTTGCTGTAATAAAACATTTTGGCGGCAAGAGAGTCCTGATCTCTTTATATGGAATGACAGGAAAACAAAGTAGAAAAATGTATCATTGAAGATAGAAATATAGGTTAGGTAGGATAGGTAAATGTAATCTTAGGTACACCTTTTCTCAACCTTATTAGTAAACAAGTTACTTGTTTAGCAACCCATGAATATTCTATATTTTCTAGCCTGTTAAAGCACAGCAAAGGAATTTATAACATGAAAGTTGAATAAACAAGATGTTTTTAGATCCAAGTAATTTAGTTTTTAGTTTTTGTTGATTTTTTTTTTGGTCAACCTTCTCAATCAAAACTTCTTTTAAAGGAAATCTTCTTATTTTCTATATTTATATATATATATTATATTTTTTTTTTTTCTCTGTCGCCCAGGCTGGAGTACAGTGGCACAATCTCGGCTCACTGCAAGCTCTGCCTCCCGGGTTCACGCCATTCTCCTGCCTCAGCCTCCCGAGTAGCTGGGACTACAGGCGCCCACCACCATGCCCGGCTAATTTTTTGTGTTTTTAGTAGAGATGGGGTTTCACTGTGTTAGCCAGGATGGTCTCAATCTCCTGACCTTGTGATCCGCCCGCCTCGGCCTCCCAAAGTGCTGGGATTACAGGCGTGAGCCACCACACCCGGTTTATGTTTTTCTTTGTGTGTATTATTCAACTTAGGCTGCCACAGCAAAATACAGTAGACAGGCAAAATACCATTGCCTTCTTGCTGTCCCCACCTGGAGGGCAGGAAGAGAGGGAGAGAGCACAGGAGCCGAGCTCTTTCTCTCCTTAGAAGGCCGCTGTTGTACAGATGAGGACCCCACCCTTATGATCTCGCTTTAATCTTAATTACCCTATCCTCCAGACACAGTCACTTTGGGAGTTAAGACTTCAATAGAGAGATTTTGGGGAGATGCAAGTCAGTCCATAGCAAATAGGCATTTGTTCTTTTGTTCCCACAATACTGTTTTATACCTGGCTGCTTTCTCTCACTTAATATATTGTGGCTCTCTTTTCATGTCAGATCATACAGGTCTTTGTCTCATGTCGTTTAACAGCTGCATGGATTTCCATGGTAAGGATATACTATCACTTATTTTCCCATTTCCATACTGATAGACATCAGGGAAAATCAAAAGTAGGCTTTGGTGTCACCTTTACAGATCCTAAAAACTGAATCTATTTCCTTTCATCATTTTTAAATATTATAATTTGAGTAAAAGCCCAATGGAAATTAATTTTAAGCTTAAAAAATTTTAAGAAGTATTTAGTTCACATAATTTGCATAACTGTTAATTAGGAAGCTTGAATTTAATTATATTTTTTCTAGTTAAACACAAGTGGCTGAACTATTAGGGACAGAATTTCTTGGACATTAATGACTGAAGAACCTTAAATATTCCATATAAGTTCATAGGGTAATATGTATTTGTTATTCCTACATTAAGAGAAAGCCATGAGTAGTAATGTATCTGTGAGGACTAAAATTCATATTGTGTTGCATAGATGTTAGGTTCCTTGCTTGAAGAATTGCTTATTACTGATTTGCTATAGGAAATAAATAAGGTGGTAATTCCTTAGAGTGTAATCATTCTTGCAGACTACTTCTTGAACTTGTTCGAGTGGAACTCAAAGTTTTTGGATCACTTCTTTACAGCAACATGTTTTTATTAGATCTCTTCCTGTATTCAGCTATTTGGTATAATTTCATTCTAATTAGGAAAAGCAGCAAGAAATTCTTTTTTTTTTTTTTTTTTGAGACGGAGTCTTGCTCTGTCGCCCAGGCTGGAGTGCAGTGGCGCAATCTTGGCTCACTGCAAGCTCCGCCTCCCGGGTTCACGCCATTCTCCTGCCTCAGCCTCTCCGAGTAGCTGGGACTACAGGTGCCCGCCACTACGCCCGGCTAATTTTTTTGTATTTTTAGTAGAGACGGAGTTTCACCGTGGTCTCGATCTCCTGACCTCGTGATCCGCCCGCCTCGGCCTCCCAGAGTGCTGGGATTACAAGCGTGAGCCACTGCGCCCGGCCAGCAGCAAGAAATTCTTATTGGGCATATTGAAAAGGCTTTTCACCTGGAATGTAGATTATTTTCTTTTATCTTCTAAAGAACTTTTAATTGAAATATGTAGGTAGAATACAGGTTCTAATATGAAATCTACTTCTACTCCATCTAATATGAAATTCATTTGCATTACATTGAATCCAGAATTGTGTACATGCATTTTTATAGGGGAGATATTTTATAACTTTCAACAAAATTTTCAAATAATAAATTTTCAAATTGGTGAGGTGCTGGGAGTGACATTGGCCATGGTGGTAGTAAAGATAGTAAATCAGTGACTGCTGTAATAGGCACCAATTTATTCATTGTAGACTCTGACATCTTAAAGATTTTCTGGTATTTTTAATAAGAAAGAAAAACTAGTCACTAAAAAGGAGAGCTTGGATAACCTGGGACCTGGCACAATTCAAACTGGTACAATGAGGTTCTCTGTTCTTTATATATAAAGAAACTAGGCTAGATTGCCTTATCCCAGGGCACAGCTCTGGACTAGACCCAACTTTTAGTTGGATCTTACTTACTCTTTTAACAAAGGCCAGGAGTAATAGAAACAACACTTGTATTTCTGTGACTTACAGGGAAATACATAGATACGGTGTTTTTTAAAAATAACATTAAATTAATTACAACAGATAAAAATTAAACATTTGGGAAATACATTAACAATGGTATAAGCAAATATATATTGACTTGGAAATGTGAAGCCAGTAGATCTCAAACACTTTAATTCTGTTATCCCCCTTAGGGTTATCACTGAGGGTGAATTTATATCCTTTGTCCCATGTGTCCTACCTTACTCCCCCTAAAAAATATATGGTCATGCAGTTGGGACTAAAAGAGCTACTATTATTGATTCCTTCTTTAACCATGATAAAGTTCTTTAAAATTAAAGTTTCTTGGCTGGGCACGGTGGCTCACACCTGTAATCCCAGCAGTTTGAGAGGCTAAGGTGGGCGGATCACTTGAGGTCAGGAGTTCAAGACCAGCCTGGCCAACATAGTGAAACCTCATCTCTACTAAAAACACAAAAATTAGCTGGGCGTGGTGGTGGGCACCTGTAATCCCAGCTACTTGGGAGGCTGAGGCAGGAGAATGGATTGAGCTTGGGAGACAGAGGTTGCAGTGAGCCAAGATTGTGCCACCACACTCCAGCCTGGGTGACAGAGCAGGGACTCTGTCTCAAAAAAACATATATAGTTTATTGTTAATTTGTCTAGGTTTTAATAATTTTCATAGGATAAAAACTTATATATAGTTTATTTTCTTTATATTTTTTAAGAAGTAGAATATCAACTAAATTTTTTTCTGTTTAGTGACAAGATCTGCAGTGCCAACATTTTTATTAATTTTTGGGTGAAAATGTATATTCTATAATAATAGTGATAACTTGCAAAAGTTCAATTCTGAACATTGTTGGAGTGATTAAAAGCATAATGAATTTTGGTTTTCCTGTGTTCATTTATTATGGCAAATATGTCTGACACACACACACACACACACACACACACACACCCTTTAAATAATAGGAAATAAAATCAAATATCAAATTCCCATTCTTTTTAAAAAAGTTTTATAGAATTTATTAAATAAAAACCACAATATGGCATTGGTAATAATTTAGGATGTGATTGAAACAAAAAACCTTTGAGTCTTCTTTTTTACTTAAAAAATTTTTAGATTTATGTTAAAATGATCATTGTCTTCTTTCAGATAAATTTGCGCCTCATTTTGGTAAGCGGAAAAACAAAAGAGTTCCTGTTTTCTCCTAACGATTCTGCTTCTGACATTGCAAAGCATGTATATGACAACTGGCCAATGGGTGAGTGATATTTTTCTCTTGAGTATGAATAATGTTGATTCTTTATACCCTACCTTGTCTCACAAACATTTTGAGACTATTATATAACATTTAAAAGAACAACCGAAAATTGAGAGTATAAGGCTCAGATTTAGAGGATCATTGTATCCTTCCTTATCTTGCTCTTCAGCAGTCTCATTCCCAAATGGTAAAGGAGCCCAGGATGCAATGGCTCTGCTTCTGCCTTAAAACTGTTTTAATGTAAGCTATGTCACCAGGCTGGAGTGCAGTGGCGTGATCTTAGCTCACTGCAAGCTCTGCCTCCCGGGCTCAAGTGATTCCCCTACCTCAGCCTCCCGAGTAGCTGGGACTTCAGGCGCGTGCCACCACACCCAGCTAATTTTTGTATTTTTAGTAGAAACGGGGTTTCACCATGTTGGCCAGGATGGTTTCGATCTCTTGACCTTGTGATCCATCCACCTCGGCCTCCCAAAGTGCTGGGATTACAGGCGTGAGCCACCGTGCCTGGCCAAAAAATATTTTTAATAAAGAAAAATGCAGCCAGGGATGGTGGCTCATACCTGTAGTCCCAGCACTTTGGGAGACCAAAGCAGGAGGATTGCCTGAAGCTAGGAGTTTGAGACTAGCCTGTGCAACATAGCAAGATGTCATCACGGCTAAAAATTTAAAAATTAGCCAGGCATGGTGGCACGTGCCTGTAGTCCCAGCTACTTGGGAGGCTGAGTCAGGAGGATCACTTGAGGCCAGGAGTTTGAGGCTGCCATGAGCAGTTATCACACCACTACATTCCTGCCTGAGCAACAGAGCAAGACCCTGTCTCAAAAAAAAAAAACAACAAACAAACAAACACAAAATAGTGAATATACACACACCTTCATATCAGTAAACCTATTTTTACCAAAACACAAAGTAACAGGAAAGAACAACTATTTTTAACAGATAATACATTCTCTATGGTCTTCTCTAGATAGCCTATTTAAAATTAAGTTTGAAACAAACTTAACTTCTAATTCATGTCAGTTCTTATGTTCTCTGAACTACTGTGAGGTCAAGATGATTAATGTCTGTCTGTGATTTCCATTTTCAAGCCAGTAACCATAACAGTCTTGGAAAATGTGTTTGGTATTTCTTCCTTTCTCTGATTTTTTTTTTATATAATAAGACTGTCAGCTGGGCGTGGTGGCTCACGTCTGTAATCCCATCTCTTTGGGAGGCTGAGACAGGCAGATCACTTGAGGTCAAGGAGTTCAAGACCAGCCTGGCCAACATGGTGAAACCCCGTCTCTACTAAAAATACAAAATTTAGCTGGGCATGGTGGTGCACCCCTGTAATCCAAGCTACTCGGGAGGCTGAGGCAGGAGAATCTCTTGAACCCGAGAGGCAGAGCTTTCAGTGAGCTGAGATTATGTGTCTGCACTCCAGCCTGGGTGACAGAGCGAGACTCCGTCTCAAAAAAAAAAATTGCTTCCCTCAAGTGGATTGTTGGTTTATTTTCTTCCTTTGAACTTCCCCAGTGTCATCTTGATCCTTATGTCATGTATCATAGTGATATGATTTTTTTCAGCTGATTTCACTTAATTTTATTAGCAGAAGCAATTTGAACTTTTAAAGGACAAAACTTGTTTTGACAAAGAACATAGTATATGTACAAAATGAGTCAATTAGATCAGTGTTTCTCAACCTTAAATAATATATGGAACTTTTCTAGAGGAAGATAATTCTTGTAGATCTCTGGTTGCTGACTTAAATTATTTTTATTATACTGAGTATTTTAAAATGTAGAAACATAAACCCAGTTAAAACTCTTTACTCTTGTTAACTCATATACACAATCATAAAACTAAAAAAGATTGATTCAGAAAATGCAAATATAACTCTGAAACCAGTAATGTTCAAATTAACAACATTAATGTGCTAGATGATGTATTTTTGCCAAAGTCAGCTCACTGCTTACACCATGAATACTGTTGAGTTTGTCATGCCTGTGTTCCTACGTAGTGTTTGATGAC
Organism: Hylobates moloch; assembly: GCF_009828535.3. Taxonomy (NCBI): domain Eukaryota; kingdom Metazoa; phylum Chordata; class Mammalia; order Primates; family Hylobatidae; genus Hylobates; species Hylobates moloch. The sequence continues at coordinate 91,147,300 of NW_026652279.1, forward strand.
CAATTTATCTGTAGAGTCACCATAAAACTTTTATTTATACAGTATAACAAATTGTTATTCAGTTTTCTCTTAGGTAGAATGCATCATTTACCTGTTAAGTGAACCCTTGTTCTGATCTCATTAGCCTCTTAACAATTAAAGAAGTACTGACTGCTTGGCGCCAGTACAATCATAAATTTAATGCACAAGTGAGTACTAAAACCCCAAGGCTGCACTTGGTTATAAAGTGACTATTTAAATCATCTAGACAATCTCCTCCAGATTTCATTAAAATGAAAATACAGATTTTCCAGATTTTCATTAAAAAGAAAATACAATTTAAAACTTCTTGAAGAGGACTTTTAGAGCCTAAGGACATGGCTTTGTGGATTCATAGGCCTAAATTTAAGAAATACTGATTTAGACAAATACTTGCAACTACTGGATCTTTCTTCGCATTAGTAACCAAGCGGCTAGTTTCTAAGTCAGGGAGATACTGAAGCTATAAAGGTTATAGCTAAGAAAGAATTTCAGAAAAGCTAAAGAAGACTAAATTTGGGCTCTAAGAATATTGGCTATTCTTTATAGCCAGGCAGGAATAGATGGCTATCAGTATGAAAAGCATTTTTAAATACCCAAGAATGGTGTTGTTCTAAGTGTGATACAAAAGGATTACCTTTATGAGATTTTTTTTGGGGGGAGCAGTCATAGTTAAGTAATAGCTTTTGATATATGGATATTATAGAAAAGATAACACAAGGCAGAAAAAGGGTAATCACTCGGAAATTTATTTGGGCAGTATTATAACTTAAGGTAAAAGAAATACTTTTACTTTCATAATTACTTACTTAGATATTAAAATTAGTTTAAATTCAAGTATAAGTCTTTGCCATAAATAGTATCCCAAATGAACAAACCATCTACCAGTACTGAAAATTGATTGTATCAGTGGATGTTCCCTTATTTTCAAAAAAAAGATTGTGATTCCCAGTATTTCCTCAGGTTGCCAAATCTACTCAGCAGTTTTAGACACTGCAAGGAATAAAGAGAAATACTTTAATTTTTATTTTACATAAAATATTTAAATTAAAAATCTAAGTCTATATTGTATCACATAACGTACTAAAGATCAGCAAATTAAATACTTATTGATGCTAATAACCAATGTGTGGCAAATATTAAATCAATAGCAGAAAATACTTCGTGCAACATGCTTGTTGAAGGAATTAGTTTTCCTTAGCATACCCTTATGCTATTTAGTGGAAATATTATTAACAGGTGGAATAGTCAGACACATAGCTGTTATTGGGTCAAAGGTTCAAAAAAATCTATTATACTTAAGATATGTTAATAACACCTGAAATTCTTCATTTAAGCTATATTCTAAGATTTCTCTAAATTTTAGATCCCCGGAGAGGGGAAGGGAGATAGCATATTACACCAGTGAAGTATGTGGAAATCATGACACTCTGTATAAGATAATGAAACATGGGGCTTCAGGTTTCTGCATCTCAAAAAAAAAAAACTCAAGTATTTTTAGAATATTAGTCTTTGTTTCCTGTGAATTAAACAATTACTATCATTTACCTTTGTATCTATGGAGCACTTCCATCTTGACCAGAAATATTCTATTAAACAATAATTTTGGAATTGATGAATTCAAAGCAATTCATACTATAGAGTTAGAGACTTATTTGATCTTTCTTCTAGAATAGGAGGGACTTGGGAGCAATGGGATCAGAAGGCAACAAAGCCTTACAGGAGAGAGAAGAGGGAAGAGACTAAAGGCATGGGGCGGGGGCAGGAAATGACGGATTCATTTCTCCTCTGCTCATTTCTGCTGTGCCTAAGTTACCTAGAGGCAGTGGTTTTATCAAATTCATATTCATCATTTTGAATAGTCAAAAAAAGGGCAAAAGAAAAGTCTCTAATTACTTCCTTTATCTTCTGTCACTCTTTTCAGAATACTTTAAACTGTTTTTTTGTGTTGACCATTATCTCTTTCTATAGGAAACAAACACATTAGAATTGTTGACAAAAAAGACAAAGGAATTCTCAGATCATTACTAAACTCAAAGCTTAAATTGTTACATCTACAAGCTCATGAAAATTACTAACCCTTTACCCTACCATAACACTAGTGTCCTTAAACCTTTATTTTAATGGAGTGGTTTCCATCTTTTACAATAATATAAATTGTAGGCTGAAGTTAAATATTCTGTTACGCATTCTACCTACCAGTTTGTCTTATTTTCTTTGTGTGTACACTTTTCTAGCTTTCATATTTGTACAGTACCTCCTAATATATATTATTTTTTCGGTTTCTTCCAAGTATTCATTTTGGGCGAGGTGTGAACTAAAGTTGTATCTTCTCTAATGTTTACTAACTGACTTCAAATAGACAATAAGATAATATATCAACATTATCCAAAAGTAAACACAGTTTTTTTGTTATTCTCAATATCAATATATTAACTGTTTTTTAGATCTTTGTTAAGCCTGCTGTTGTCTGGCCTTAAATCTACATTTTAATAGGTACAAATATTGGAGCATTATAATACTATGTGTTAATTACTGGTAATTGAAACTAATTTTAAAATGATACTTCTTTTTACTCAGTAGGTCTTTCCCAACTCATTTGTATTAACTTTAAACTTGGGGACTGCAATTTGGTACATTTTAGTATTCTTTAAGAAGCAAAACGAGTCTTTTTGCAGCTCTTGCTACTTCAGAAGAATAAGCAATAACCAAGGTTGTGGTAAATGTAGGAATAGTGACTGTTTCTAATGGTAGTAGGAAGCTCCAAGGGCCTTCTTTGTACTCTAACTGGTTTGGATCTGAATTTTTGAAACAATATAGTAGTACCTTAATTATGTGTTGGAATATACCTAACCAGTTCACTGGATTCTTTTCAGACTGGGAAGAAGAGCAGGTCAGCAGTCCAAATATTCTACGACTTATTTATCAAGGACGATTTCTACATGGAAATGTCACATTAGGAGGTAACAGCCACCTTTGTAATGGGATTTAATGTCTGTCTCATGGTAGCATGATTCACTTGTTTTAAATGCTAATGTCTTTGAATTTACTAAAAAAAATGATAAATTCAAACTATGAATTCTGCCTATTTCTGGTATGCCTACTCCTTCACATTGTATATTCTGTTAAATTTAATTTTAGTACTGTAGTAAGTATTTACTACCTTGTGAAATAAACTCTATCCCAGTATAGATAGGATTCTATACCTACTATTTTTTAAATGTAACATTATTATATTTCCAAATATAATTCAGATGTAGTATTTTAAACTTAAGACTGGACACACAAACTAGGAAAAATTTATAATAGTTTTCAAATATATGAAGGGATGTTTTCAGATGTTTCTACCTGATACAGTTGCTAATCATGTGAGAATAAAGTAAGTGGCTGACATTAGAGCAGCATTTTAGCGTAATAGTTGAAAGAACAGATTTTGGAACTAGACTATTTAAGTTATGTATTAGCTGCACTACTTACTGGCTGTGTAAACCTTGGGCAAGTGACTTAACCAACCTGTGTTCCAGTTTCCTCATCGGTAAAATGGAATTACAATAGTGCCTACCTCATAGGTTAAGAAGGGTAAATTACTTTATATATTCAAAGTGCTTACATGCATAAATGGTGCTTGGCACATAGTAAACACCTTAATTGTTAGCTATTATTGTTCTTTATATATGATTGGAGAAATGTAGCTCAATATTGCCCCCTTATGGGGTATATTTTCTACCATCAACAGGATTTGTTTAGTTTTGAAAATAGGTATTTCAAATATATTCAGATAATTGGAAATTTATAGGCAAATGAAATGATCTGTCTAAATATATATTTCACTAAATTTAGTCTGACTTTTTCCTCTAAACCTAACATTTAATCTATTTTTCCTTAAAGGTAGAATATTTGCATTCATTCATTCAGCATGTATTTATTAAATTCTTATGTGCCAACACAGTGCTAAGCACTTGGGAATACAGGATTGAATAAGACAGAAGCTCTCCCTTCAGGTTGCTCTAGTATTACATGGAACAAACAGATAAAATGCACTGGTAAAAATCCTGGGCAATAAGGGCTAAAGTAGATGAATGCAAATGATTTTATGACAATGTCAAGTGAGTGAAACATTTCAGGCTATAATCTCACACTGAGTTTCACTAGTAGTGTTATAACTGGTCTAAAAAATGCTGCTATCTGCTAAGAGATATCTGGCACTTTAAAATGGAGCTTTTTTGATTTGTGGCTTTTTTTTTTATAGCTTTTGTATAAATAGATGGACCAACTCTTAATGCTCTTCATGTAAGAATTGACTGTTAGCTCCCTGGCTGTATTGTACATTCATTAAGGATGGGACCATGTTCTAGTCTTTTTAAAATTCTCCATGGCTCATACAAGATCTTATGTGAATTAAAAATTGGTAAATGTTGGTTGAATTTGATCTATTGATTATATGAGTGAACCTTGAAATGCTCCATTTCCCTTTTGAGTATTGATCTATGTAAGCAATTTCCCACCAACTCCATTCCTTAATTATCTTTTCTGTTGTGACCTCAGAGTTTGAACTTCATATTAAAGCTCATAGAATTTGTGTTAAAATCAAAACTATTGATTCATTCCCAATAAAGTATAATTTTTTACCAGTATTTCTTTGAAATCTGTTTTAGAATAATTAACAGATTGACTTATATAATTATTATTGTAATTCTGTGTTGCTGCCCTTCTTTTCAAAAACAATAAACTATCTCTAGCATAGAAGCATGGCCTGGACCTCCGCGTTAATAATTGTAGCTGGATGTTTGAGCAAGTTTGGATAACAACATTCAACTATTTGCCTTTTGGGTCTCAGTTTTTCTCTTTATCCTCCCTGTGTTCTTCAATGTGAATAATAAAGAACATAGCACACAGGGAAATGCAACCATCTTTAAATATTTGAGTGGCCTGTGTGGAAGAAGGCTTTGTGTGGCCCTAGAACTTGCTCTGTATAGTCCTGTGAATTAGACTTAGGATCAATAACTGAAAATCAAAGACAGTTTTCTATTCAGTATAGGAAAGAATATGTGAACACACTGAACTACCTAAAGAAAGAATAGACTGCCAGGGAAAGTTAGTGAGATCTTTTTATAGGTGGTGGTCAAGCAGTGGATGACCACGAAGTAGTGGGTATACAGCCATGGGTGGAATTCAGCCATTGTGCGGACAGTTAAAGTAGGAAGCCTGGGCATTCTTTGCCATTCTTGAAATTTTCTCCTTCAGTTAAGTTTCAGGTTGAAATGTTTGGTTATCAGATGTCTTAAAACATAGCCCTGAATCCCCCTTTTTGAAACAGAACCTTTATAGTCATACAGACTTTCATTTCATTAAAGGAAAGACGTGACAGCAGCCTTGTTAATCGGAGGGTGAAGAAGATGATCAGCTAAAGCTTTGGCATTCAGTATGGCCCAGATTAGCATTTCCAAAAATGTGGCTCTGAAATGGTGGGCATGAGACTCATCTAGGATACTTATTTTAAAATGCAGATTTCTGCATGCCCTCTCTCCCCAACCCCCATCTCCTAATTTTACTACCGAATTGAATTCCTAGGTGATTTTTATGTATGCTAAAGGTTGAAAACCTCTATTCTGGATATTGTACTGTGTCATAGGAGAAAGCAGAAGCATCCATAGTGAAAGGAAGAAAACGCATTTTAGATTCTGGTATTCCTCTTCTTTCACATTTTTAAATGTTATTAACATCAATACCTACTATTTCTAGTTAAAATTCAGATGGAGAAGAAAAATAATAGCTCCCATCCCACACATTACATTTGTAACTTCAAATGGTAAGGCCTCTCAGGAGCTTTCCAGGCCTGACTTTTTTTACATTTATATCTCAGTTCACCTACCTTTTTTCTCAGATTCATTTTCCTTGCTATCTCAAAATGATGATGGTAGTATATACTGAATGCTTTCTTTGTGCCAAGCTCTGGGTTGGATTTTTTCATGGCCAAAAAATCCAATTTTGCTTGGATTGTTTGATTTAGTGGACACAGCTACAAAGGGCAGGTAATGGAATTAGTATCTCCAGTTTAGTTGAGGAAACAGAAGCTTAGAGGGTAAGTAACTTGCTGAGAGTTACACGGTTGGAAGTAGCAGAGATGAAAATTTTTAATCCAGGTCTGTCTTATTAGAGTCAAGAAGACAGGTATGAGAATGATATACAGCTTGGTATGTGTGCATTTTAAGTTCAGTTCAAGGTTTGAAATTGTTGATCAGGCTTTCCCAACTATTTAGTGAAAATTTTAATAACATAAAGTCTTACTTACATTTTGATTCAAGTCAGGCCTAGGAAGTTACTCTAAAAGCCTCCCTTTTTACATTATGTATTTGTGGGCCATCGTGCTTCATTTGAACATCATAGGTTAAAAGTGTAGACCAAATAATGGCTGGCCAACTTTAAATAAGATGGGAACTCACCTTGAATATATGAAATAGTACTAGTGTTGAAGATAATTAGGATTCTTTTTAAAATCTGCATGTTAACCATCATCCTATAGAGCAAGTTTTAAAAAGCAGGTAGCTGGAGGATCATTATTGCTAAGTCATGATCTTAGGCCTTACTTCAGTTTGTAGTTTTTGAAGAGAGGGTAGTTTGAGGTGTCAGAACTAAAACATGACAACTATAGAAACAGTTCTAGACACTAAATATACCAGCTGTTTCTAATTTTATACACAGAGTAACAAAGGGGTTTACCATGAAACTCAGTGTTTGTATTTGCCTTAGTGGACATGGGTGTGTGTTCTATGTCTGAAATATTTCATGATAAAATTTATTAAATTTATGAGTGAAAGAATGTTATAAAGACTTGATTAGGAAACAGTGATTATTGATAATGCCAAGAAAGTGATTATTTTAACCTAATCTTTTTAAGAAAATTCTTTTCTAATGGATGAATATAGGATGAGAATAAATGTTTAAAATCAAGTTTATTTCTTGCATTTCTACATCATAGTAGCCTGTTCAGTGCAGTAATTTTATTAGGCAATTGGCAAGTAATTAGGTTTAGAAATGAATATCTCTTAATCTAAACTTTTACCTAATATAGAAAAGAGTATTCTTTTAAAAAAGTTTAATCCTTTCTCCTCTAAAGGTAGCCTCTGATATTAGCCAATTACATATTTTTTTATATCATTTCTTAAATAATATGGATAAATGTGTCAAGCAAATGGCTATATAACTGCAAAAAAATTTTTTTAATTTAAAATGTTATTTCTGATAATATTAACCTAATTTTGTGAAGGTACTCTGAGTTAAGTTCAATCTGTTAAAGAAGTCATAGAAAAGCAATCAATTTTTAAAATGGTTTTAAATCTGGATAGTGATTTTAATAGGTCGATATATGTGTAACTAATCATCTTTTGCTTTTCACATAGCATTAAAACTTCCTTTTGGCAAAACAACAGTGATGCATTTGGTGGCCAGAGAGACATTGCCAGAGCCAAACTCTCAAGGTAAGCCATGCACTGGAAAAGTATCTCAGTTGAGGCACAAAGACAGGCATTCAAAAATGCTGGGTTTTTCTTGGACATGCTGAGGGAAAGGAAGTTTGCATAGTTTATGAATAGAGATTGTCAGGCAAATAACCAGACATTTTTGAAGCATGCTAAAATTAAAAGAACATTTATTACAGCTTCTTAATTTTGAAAAATGCAAACATTTTTAAAAACTCAAAACTACTTCTTCCTACACTTGATTGCCTAGCCCATTTTCCTCTCCAGTTGTAGAATTTTTATAAACGAGGCTCTTCTTCATTTTCCCTAGGTCAGAGGAATCGTGAGAAGACTGGAGAGAGTAATTGTTGTGTAATCCTGTAAACACTGTCTGCCTAGTGTGATGTGATATAGTCTTTGTCTTTCATGCTGCTGGGACAGAAAAGACCTGACATTGCTTCAGAAACCGTTCAGAACAGTCTGCCTGTAAACCCATGGAACTGAATTACCACATGAACACTGTCATCTTTTCTCATGAAAGTAAAAAGAACTAAGAACATTTTTCACTCTGATTTTTTATTTCTTGTATTTTTTGTTGAGCCGTTTTAAAACATACTGGTTTTTGAATGCAGTCAATCTCCAGGGGAAAAGTTAACAAGTTATCTTTCGTAGCAGAAACCATTTTGCTGCCACAAAACTTGCATCGTCAGAACTAATAAATCAAGTATTCCAAATACAATTTTCACTAAAAAGATTGGCATTATTTTCCTCATCAGCAGAATTTATAACAGTTTATGGTATCTAGAAATACTTACATATACAATTCCACACTGGAAGACACTCAGCAATTAATGAAGTCAATTACTGGGCCAACTTGAGAGGAAAAAATGGAAAAGAAACTAAAATGTTGGGTGAATTCTACCAAAGTCAGCCGTGGTGGCTGCACTGGCACAGAATACTAAACTGAGTGTGACTATTTTCACTGCAACAAATGAAAAAACAAAATGTGCCTGTTTAAAGCACTCAGTAGAGGGCTGATGAAACTAATTTTTTTTCCTTTAAGACATGCACTCTTGAGTCCTACAGTAACTGAGTGTTTGTTTAGACAGCACAAGAAGGGGTGAGAGTGCGTCTCCTAGCCTTAATGTGGGAGGGTAGTTCCAGTCACTCATCGGCTTTCATTATTGTGCAGAAATGTTAGAAAACCTCATTGATCAATTTTATGTATTTGAGTATCAGCGAATTGAAATTTTCCATAATTATCATTAATTTGTAATCACATCCAGTGTCATGCTTACTCCTTAGAGAGTTCACATGAATTCTTAAAATTAAAAAAAAAACTCCATAGTACTAATTTTGTTTCTTTATATAGTTTGTGTTTGATATTAGTGCTTGCAATTGTATTAAAGTCAAAAGCTGGTTTTTATGGCATACACAATTAAGAATGCCACTTTTTCTTTTATTTCATACCAATAATTTAAAGATTGATATGCTTAAAACAATTTGCACAGCACTAAAGCATGAGCTACTTTCATCTAAACCTGTAAAAATATGAAAGATTTTATATTTTTTCACTGGGAAGAAATTCTTCCTGGATGAAATTACAAATATGTGTAGAATATATTTAATAAAAGACTTATAAAATACCTAACTATAGGACTTAAAATATAGATTGGCGTGTAGTATATAGAACAATATTCCATATAAATAAGTTTAGCCTTTATAAAAATGAAGTTGCAGGCTGACATTACATTCTATACTTACTACGTGTCAACAGCCCTTACAAACATTAAATGTAAATGGTTTCAAATGGTCAGCATTGTTTAAATGTAATCAGGTTATTTTATTCATTGTTAACGCTTTGATGAAAAGGCTTTATATGCAGTAGATCTACAAAAATACTGTTCATACTGATCAGAATTAAATTTGTATAGAGCAGAGTTTTAAAATGAATGTAAATAGCACTAAACATTTTCTTTCTGCAACCTGTACTTACAGATTCTTCCTGTAAACTAAATTTAAAAAAAAATGATAGTGCATTTTGGTGGTAATTTTAAAGGTCTTGATTAGGTCAATAATTGTTTAAGCACTGTCTCATTCATGTTTTCTACTTTTATTTCTTAAGCTTTTAAAATTCATTTAATTAATATTCTGTTGTTGGTTTGGGGAGTATTCCCAATGTATCTTTGATATTTAACCTGGTTAATTTGTATACAGTCACAACAATGGATAGAATTATGTAGTCTCTGTTATCACTAAAATGTTATATTCAAGAGATGTTAAATATTTATATGCTTTGTTGACTAGCTGAAATGTGAATTCTGTTAGTGTTGACTAAAGAATCTGGTAGTTGCTTAATTGGGCAATTAAACAATTTATGGCTCTATTCTTTTGTTAAACTCTGGTAATTATTTTTAATACCTATTTTCATTCTAATTACTCTTTTTTTAAGTTAAAGACTATCAGTTAATTAAGATTGAGTTTTTATGATGGTTAAAAATGATTCTTTATTGGTTTTTCAGTGTTTTTCTGTGTGTTCTCAGATTATATATTTCCCTCAGTTTAGAGTTTGCTAAGTGAGATAAACTGGTTCACTAGTAGAGAAAGAATTACGTCGCTTAATACCTAATATCATAGTTGTACAATATGAAAAAAAAGAATAAAAAGTAGCAGTAAAATTATATACTGAAAACACCAAAAATTTAGATGCCTTAATAGTATATACATGAAAATACTCAGCTGTCCCTTTAAAAATAATTCCTTGGACTGCCTGGTGGTTAAAATACGATTCCTCATATCCAAGGCTACTTTTGAGGATCCCTCTGCCAAAAATATAGCTCACTTATCTAAAGGTGAGAGCTGCATAGATCCAGTAATGTACATAAAGCCTGAATGAAGAGCCTATGTCCCTGCCTAACGCTGGTGTCTCACTCATCTCCTTTACCTAAATTGTCCTGAACTTTGTTAAGTGTTCTGGACAAGGCCAAGCTTTTCTTTATTAAAACCTCAGCATGTCTCCCTGATCTGAACTATTTGCTTTCTCTTCAAGATAAGTTGTATTTTACCATGAAAAAATACAGGATCTAACATTACCATTCACATTAAATGAAGTTTCCTCATAACATTTATCTTTAGTTTTATGAAGTCATCGTGACCAATGTTACAGTAATTTCTGTTAGCTGATTGTGGTAAACAATGTTTAATGTGAAAAGAAATTAAAACTTTCTTCATCTGTTGTAGAATATTTCTCTTCTTTAAAATGACTTCTGTTCATAATTCTGTGTATTTGCCTATTCTTTATTTCACTACTGTTTTTGTCTTTTTTTCTTTCTTCAGTTTATGATACTCTTCAGTAAAAATCAACATTGGGCCAGCCTTTGCTATAGTTTAGCAAAATCAAAGAGAAGTATCAGCCAAAATTTAATATGCCTTCATACTGTTTTTATTTGTAACTTTTGTGAGCATTCCAGTTTTTTTTCCATTTTTGTGTTATGATATGGTCACTTGTTAGCCAAATGGAGTGATTGGGGTGGGGGAGAAGGCACATGACCTATAATTACAAACAGCTATAATTGAAACACAGCTGCAGGCTGTGTTGGAGTCTAGGCACAGTTTTTGTGGCCAGGGTAGGGTGGGGTTCTTGGGTGTGAGCAGTGGTGGTTGGGTGTGACTCCTGGCTTACCCTGACCCCTGCCCGTTGGTGTGTTTTCTTCAGAAGGCAGCGGCTTCTATAGGCTTTTACACAGGAGGTGGTTGACTTCTGAAAGAGATCATGGATAGAACTAAATGAGAAACACCAAGTACTTAAATATCAGAGTTTAAACCAGTACTAAAATGTGAAAACCAATTTCACTTACTACATTATTTTGTAGTCTTCGACAGTGATGTCAGATGTTTGTCTTTTAATATTTTTCATGTTCCTCTTTTTCAAAATGACAGCTTTCAAGAAATATGGAGTAGGCATAGTAAATTCCCATTTGGGGAAAGGAAATGCCCGTCTCTTTCATGTGAGTCAACCAATAAAAAAGGAGTTGGGTAAACACATTTTCTAAAATGGTTCTGGAAGTGGTTTGTTGTTAGAAGTCTTAGGCCAAGAGTCTGGCTGGTTTTAGAATGTAGTAATTATACATTCAAACATTATTTGGTATCTTTTATTTTCTATACATGTTCTTGAAGCTTATTTGATGTAAGGGAAGTCTTACAATGAAGTGGGAGAAACTTTGCTGTAGTTAAATAATACAAGGAGGCAGCAGAACCTGGAGGGGAACCGGGACAAGCTGTAGCAGAGAGGGACCCTCAGAATTCTTGTAGGAACATACAGGAAGACATCTGGGAGTTGGCCAGTTCTCAGTTGTCTGCCAGACGAGATAGTTTTTCTTCTTCCCTGCATGCTGGAGCCTGGTTCCCCTTATGTCCTTCTTCCTTACCACATGGTTTTCCCTGGGCATCACTCACCTGGGTTCCATTAGGGTGCCACTCCCCCAGTGTTTCTCAGGAGCATTTTTTTTAAGTCTGATAATTTTAACACATCTACATTTTGACATACTGTTCTTCAGTCCTCAGAGTTCAGAAAACCACAAGAATAGCTGGGCTTTGGAGTCAAGCCTGGCTTTGTTCTGGGTGATTTTGAAGAAGTTACTTAATATCTGAGCTTCGATTTTTTCATATATAAAAATTAACACATAGTTTAGAGGGTTGTAAGGATTATTTTGAAATAAATATTTAGAGCACTGCTTTGCCTGAGAACTCATGCAAGCTAGCAAACCTGTCAGAAGGCCTTATGTTGGAAATAAAGTGCTGGGCATCAACATATACTCTAAACTTTATGAAAGTAGCTTATGAAAAGGCCAGAGAAAATGTGGATGATGCTGTTCATTTAAAAGGAAGATGAGTGGGGACATCTCAAAAATAAGCTCTGGAATAGAAGGAAAATAGGGAACCCAGTAATGACACAGCTTCAGATGTGTATTTGCGAGGACCAGGTCATACATAGAGCTTAGACATGTTAACATAAAGACATAAACATGACTGTCAAAATCTGAGATGCTATTTGTTACTAGGGTACAAAAATACACTGTTCAAAAGAAATAGGTCTAATAAAGGTGGGAAACCACTATGTATCAAGAATACACAAAAGGAACTTAGGCCTGAGAGGGAAAGTAAATGAGGAGTATGTGAATAATGATGAAAAAAGACAAAAATATGATTGTCAGGTTATATTGTAGTTTTCTTCATCAGATTAAGGCTATGGATTTCTGTTCTGAATCTGCAGCAGGGAAACACGGAGACAAGACATGGTAGTGATGCAGTAGTTGGACTATAAAAGACCTTGCTGGGTGTCTTGTTTGCTAAGAGTCCAATTAACTCTTGACTTGCTGATAATGCCATCCCATTAGGTTACCAGAAGTAACAAAACTGCTGCTCTGGGATTCATTTTGGCCCAGTGGGAAAGAATGATTCTAGGGGAAATGTTAGGAGCCTGCAGCGAACATAGGTGTGCACTCAAATGTTAGTAATGATGAGACTAAGCAGACACTGGTGGTTGCTTCTCCAGCATCCCTGCTTCTTCCTTGTTGTGATATTGAGGAGTAACTTTGCTTTCCTCACCTTGTGGCTTAGGGAAGTAGGACGTTATCCCAGCTCTGTTACCTTTGGTGTAATTGCTTTAGAAGTGGCTGTGGGACTCCATCCTGGCAAAGGAGACATGAGGGAACTCTGCTGAGGGTGTTTCTGGGGAAAGTTCCTTCACTCCCAAGGAGACCTTGCCAGAGACTCTTTTTGCCTGTGGACATTATTTTGCCTGAATGTGATGACTGAAACTGCTATAGGCACATTTGGACCCAGAAGGGAGCTAACCTGAGGGCAAAGCCAGCACATTGAAGCTGCAGAGGAGAAAGGAAGAAACCTGCCCTTGCAGAGCTGCTGATTCTTTTTTAGCTTTTAAGTTCAGGCATATATGTGCAGGTTTGTTATATAGGTAAACTCGTGTCACAGGGGTTTGTTATACAGATTATTTCATCACCCAGGTATTAAGTCTAGTACCCATTAGTTACTTTTCCTGATGCTCTCCCTCCCACCTTCTACCCTCTGGTAGGCCCCAGGGTCCGTTGTTCCCCTCTATGTGTCCATGTGTTCTTATCATTTAGCTCCTACTTATAAATAAGAATATGCAGTATTTGGTTTTCTGTTCCTGCATTAGGTTCCTAAGGATAATTATCTCCAGCTCCATCCCTGTCCCTGCAAAGGACATGATCTCATTCTTTTTTCATGGCTGCATAGTATTCCATGCTGCCTGTGTACCACATTTTCTTTATCCAGTCTACCACCGATGGGCATTTAGGTTGATTCCATGTCTTTTCTGTTGGGAAGAGTGATGCAGTGAACACATGCATGCATGTATCTTTAGGATAGAACGATTTATATTCCTTTGCATATATACCCAGTAATGGGATTGCTAGGTCGAACAGTATTTCTGTTTTTAGGTGTTTGAGGAAACGCCACACTTTTCCACAATGGTTCAACTAATTTACACTCCCACCAACAGTGTATAAGTGTTCCCTTCTACACAACCTCTCCAGAATGTGTTATTTTTTGACTTTTATTTAGTTACCTTTTATTATTTTTGAGACAGGGTCTCACTCTGGCCCAGGCTGGAGTGCAGTGGTGTGAGCTTGGCTCACTGCAACCTCTGCCTCCTGGACTCAAGCGATCCTCCCACCTTAGCCTCGTGAGTAGCTGGGGCTACAGGCTTGTGCCTGGCTGATTTTTTATATTTGTAGGGATGAAGTTTCTCCATGTTGCCCAGGCTGGTCTCAAAACTCCTATGCTCAAGCAATCCACCAGCCTTAGCCTCCCAAAGTGCTGGGATTACAGGCAAGAGCCACTGCACCCAGCCAATTTTTGACTTTTAATAATAGCCATTCTGACTGTTGTGAAATGGTATCTCATTGTGGTTTTGATTTGCATTTCTCTAATGATCAGTGATGAGCTTTTTTTATACGCTTCTTGGCCACATGTGTGTTCTCTTTTGAAAAGTGTTCGTATGTTTTACCCATTTTTTAATGGGGTTATTTATTTTATTCTTGTAAATTTGTTTAAGTTCCTGATAGATGCTAGATACGAGACCTTTGTCAGATGCATAGTTTACAAAATTTTTCTCTCATTCTGTAGCTTCTCTCTTTACTCTGTTGATAGTTTTTTTTCCTGTGCAGAGGCTGTTAAGTTTGATTAAATCCCATTTGTCAATTTTTGCTTTTGTTGTGATTGATTTTGGTGTCTTCCTTATGAAATCTTTGCCTATTCCTATGTCCAGGATGGCATTGCCAAGGTTGCCTTCCAGGGTTTTTATAGTTTGGGGTTTCATATTTAAGTCTTTATTCTGTCTTGAGTTGATTTTTTGTGGTGTAAGGAAGGGATCCAGCTTCAGTTTTCTGCCTATGCCAGCACCATTTATTGAATAGGGAGTCCTTTCCCCACTGCTTGTTTTTGTCAGGTTTGTTGGAGATCAGATGGCCATAGAGTGTGGCCTCATTTCTGGGCTCTCTATTCCATTCCATTGGTCTATGTGCCTGTTTTTGTACCAGTGCCATGCTGTTTTGGTTACTGTAGCCCTGTACTATAGTTTAAAGTCAGGTGGCATGATGCCTCTGATGTCTCCAGCATTGTTCTTTTTGCTTAGGATTGCCTTGGCTACTGAGGCTCTTTTTTTGGTTCCATATGGGTTTTAAAAGTTTTTTTTCTGGTTCTGGAAAGAATGTCATTGGTAGTTTGATAGGAATACCATTGAATCTATACATCGGAGGAGCTGCTGACTTTGCTCATTGTGGAGCCCGATGCTCTGTACTTCTTGAGAAGTAATCTGTTCATTGGAGCTTTGTCCTTCTTCCAGTTCAAAGCATGATATACATAGAAGAGAGTGTTAGGCATCAACATCTACTCCAAACCTTATGAAATAAGCTTACAAAAAGATGAGAGAAAATATGAAGATGCTTCTGTGTATTCAGATCTCTGAAAAATAACTATCTGCTGTCTAGTCACAAATTATTCTGATGAAAGGAAAAGAGGTATCTAAAGAGACCATTGTGGCTACAAGTCAGCTCTCCAATCTCATAATTTTAAAAGACATGAACAGAAAATGGGAGTTTGTGTATATAAATCAAGGATGAATATAATAAGTGCCAAACACTTCTGAGAATAATGTTGGAAAGGCCTGGGATGAGCTAGAGTTGACAGAAAAATAATAAAAACTACATATTTGTTATGGTCACACAAAAAACAGCAGGGATACACCCCATGGTTCTCAAGTGTGGCTGTACATTAGAATCACTTAGAGAGTTACAATTTTTTACTTTTCAATATCAATGCCTGAGCCTCATACCAACCACATTAAATCTGAACACCTATGGCTTGGAGCAGATGCCCTAGAAGGGAGCACACTCTAAAGCTGGGGATAAGGACAGTTATTGTGGAACTGGAAACCAACTGAGGTGACGAAGACAGGAAGCACGTGCCCAGCTACCTTGGTTCAAGTCACCAGACCCAGATAAAGTTATATTTCAGCTATATTTCCGAGTTCTAAGGGAACTCGTGCACTCTGAGTAACCTGTTTCTCTTCCAGTTTCATTGTCAGAAGTGGAGGGCAAGCCCCAGGCACTCTCTCACAACCTCACCATCATCATCTGCTCTGAGACCACAAGGAACCGCAGACAGCCACGTCACCCCTCAGCGTCCTCACTGGAGTCTCTCTATGGGCCCAGGACATCCCCTTTTCTAGTCCCACTTTCTGTCACACACCATCCCCCATTCCAGAAATGCTTCACTGGCCTCTAGAGGTCAGGCTCCATTGGAAACTTGCCATATGCCCTCGATCTCCTCTCTGAAAGTTACCTTCACTCTTGCTCTGACCCCTGACTCCCCTGAGTGCACAGCCTCCTTTGCAGTCCTGGGAATATTCTGTATTTTAAGGCTGTCATTTATTGACTGTTTACTTAGTGACAAGCACTGTTCTGTGGTCATGACGTAGGCCCATTTTACAGATGATAAAACAGGCCCAGAGAAGTCCCATTTAATCTTCGAACATTGAAGGTTCACTTTCTCAGGCAAAGACTATTCTTAAAAATATGCCTTATAATTTTTTTGTTTTTTAAAATTGATATTTTTCCATTGTAGGACTGTAATCTCATGATTACAGAAAAGTATGAGGGGAAAAAAATGAATCCCACTACGAAAATCAGCTCTTAATATCTTGGTGAATTTCCACTAGTCCTCTTTATTAATATTTATACATTAAAATAAAAATAAAAGTACTATATACAGAGTTTGTATGTGATTTCATCTTTACGTATCACAAGCATATTCGCAGAATATTAAATCTTTGAAAACGCATTTGCTTATAGCTCTATAATACTCCATTTTATAGGCATGCCATTTTCATCTATTTAATGTTAAAACCAAGTGAAATAGCACTACAGCCCTGCCAGAAGGGCTAAAATGAAAAGGACTGACAATACCAAGTGTCAGGATTCAGAGTAACTGAAATACTCAGATATTCTTAGGTGGAATGTAAGTTGAACAATCATTTGACAAAACTTTTGTAGTATCTACCAAAGCTAAAAGTATATTTGTACCCTCTGATGCAACAATTATGCCCCAGGATAAATATCCAGCACGAAGAATGCATCTGTCCATACTGGGATCTGCTCAGCTTTTGGGGAGGCCTCAAGGAGCTTTTACTCACGGTGGAAGGTGAAGTGGTAGCAAGAGAGAGAACAGAGGGACCAGGGGAGGTGCCACACACTTCAACAACCAGCTCTCATGTGGACTCACTATCTCGAGGGCAGCACTGAGCCATGAGGGATCTGCCCCCATGACCAAAACACCTCCCACCAGGCCCACCTCCAACACTGGGGATCACAATTCAATATGAGATTTGGGCAGGGACAAATATTCAAACTATTATCAAAGCTGTACCCTTAATATTTGTACAGTTTATTGTATGTAATTTCTGGATATATAAAGTTAAATCTCAGCAAAAGCAAAGCAAAAAGAAGGACAATTTAATGAGCACCTACCATGTGCCAGGAAATATACAAGGCACTAGGAATCCACTGGCAGTAGTCCAGGCTGCCTCTGAGCTTGCTCTACTTCAACCATTAGCCTAATTTTGAACATATAGGCTATTTCAAATATTTCCACACATAATAGAAATTGTAAAGGAAAGTGTCAAATGCTTGACTCTATGAAGGATGTAAAATGTAAAAATCTCCACAAGTTTGTATTTAAAAACTTCCAAACCTATAGAAAAGTTGTCAAAATAGCTTAATAGAAACTTATATACCCTTCATCTATATATTTGGCATTTGTTAACATTTTGCCACATTTGTTCCATATAGCTGTGTGGACAGACAGAGAGAGATGTAATAGAGACAGAATTTGGGGGCAAGAGCTGTCTTTTCAAAGTGCAGATCTCATGACACTTGAACCCTAAACACTAAAATATGTATTACCTAAGACTAAGGACATTCCTTTTCAGTGCACATTCAGAAAATTGAACATTGATTCAAAGTATATTATCTGAAATACAGCCAATATTAAATTTTCCCCAATTGTCCCAATAATGCCCTTTGTTTCTGTTTTTCCCCAATCAAGTATCATGCATTTTATTTGTTATATTTTTTTCATCTTTTTTCACTGTGAGAATGCCCTGGAGTTTTCTTTTCTTTCAAAGTCTCTTGAGAGGCTTTGAGTCTTTTAATTCCACATCCCTGTGCTCCTTGAGCCACCTTGCTCCAGAGGGGCCATTCCCCTACCCCCCGGATCTGAATCGCATGTCAGCAGACAAGGGTATCTGTCACTCCTCCTTGTAGTCAGCCACTAATCCCCTGCCACCCCTCCCTCCTTCAACTGTAGCTCTTGGTTCACTGTTGCTGTCTCTCTCCAACCGTTTCTTTTAAATCAACTCCTCTTCTTTTGAATTCTTGGTGATTCAAAACCTGCATAGATGATCCTCCCATTACTGTGTCCTTCTGTCCTCCCCACTGCTCAACAATTCACTCTCATTTTGATTCTCTAGATCTTTTTATTGCCAATAAGAGCAACTGCTCCATAACCTCAACGCCAAACCTCCTGCTCTCCACCACCATCTCCCACTTCTCCAGCTCACTCCACCCAGCACCCCAATGCCTGTATTGATAGGAACCTCATAGGGATTTGTGCTATATAATTGTGTGACTGCCCGTGTGGCCTGAGGACATGCTGTGACTGTGAAAACCACTCTATAAAGGGAGCAAAGGCCTGGAGACCACTTCAAACCAGCAGGATCCCAGATGGCCACCAAAGTCTGGATGAATGCAGATCTTGAAGGACATTATTTGCTCACTGTTATGCATTTCCATAGTAAACACATACCCTGTCACCCATGACAGTTTATATTGGCCATGGGAACCACCAGAAAAAGTCCTACATGGTGACAAAAGAGGCTGTCTTGGGTTCCTGGAAATACCCACCTCCTTCCCCAAAATACTTATGAATAAATAATCCCTCTCCTAACTGCATATATTAAATGTAATCAATGAAACTGCCAATCCAAGACCCAGGCGTCTCCTTTGAGGTTGCCCTCCTCTGTCTATGGAGCAATACTCTCAACAGATGTTACTTTTGCTTTGCACCTTGCTTCTGCTCCTGGATTCTCTCTTGCATGAAATCAAGAACCCGCATCTCCTACAACCCCCTCGGGTTTTGGAGGTCTTTGTCTGGCATCAACGGTACTCTACCTTTGCCTGAGGCAGCCGGCCACTGCTCCTCCTGTCTTTGAACTGCACTTCACCCTTTTGGCTACACACACCCTCAACTCTCTTCTGCTCCTGCTTTGCTTGTTGGCAAAATCCTAAGCCTGATTAAATCCAACTCTTCACCTACTCCACACTTGCATCTGTGGAGCCAAGTAGGACTAAAGAAAAACACAAACTACGCTGCGTGGTCTAATTTGAAATACATGGGTACCAACCTCAAGAGAGCTCTTAGTGCTACCCAGCAATTATGCTACCTTCTCCTAGTCCCTTCACACTCACCTCACCAGATGACAGTGGCACCACTTCCCCCCACTCCTCACCCCCTCCCCCATCCTGCTTTCTAATTCAGAGTAAATAAAAGAAAGCAGAAGAGAAACTCCACAAGTTTCTTCTTCCTCTGCTATATGTACAACCTGCCAGAATGTGTGAACATATGTTCTGACTCCTCTCTTAGATGCTCCTGTCTGAGGCCAACCCTATTCCCTCTACCTCGTCAAAGACAGTTAGCAATTCTCTATCTCACATGTAATACCAAGTTTTTTCCTTTCTGCTAGGTCATTTCCCTTAGCATATAAACAAACATGTCATGTCTCCGAACACATACGCACATATGTACATACTCTCCACTTAAATTTCTATTGCCACCTACATCTTTTAAATCAGTTTTATTGAAGTAAAATGTGTATACAATAAAATGTACCTATTTTAAGAGCATGAGTCCATGCCTTTTAACAAATGTTTACACCCTTGTAATCACTATCACACATTGCTGTTCGTATTTTCTATTTTGTCATGTTTCAATTTTAGTTATTAGTCTCTTTCAACAAATGTGTGCATTGCATCCAAGTGTCAAACGGATTGACATAAAATTGTTAATAATCTTTACTTTTTATACTTTAAATGCCATAGAATCTGTAACAATATCAGCTTTTTTCATTCCCAATAGAGGTAATTTTTGTATTTTCTTTCTTTTTATTTCAGTGTAGCTAGTGGCTTATATATTTTATTGCTCTCAAAGAAACAGCGTTTTCTTTTCATTGTTTTTTGTTTTGGATTACTTATCCGTTTTCTATTTCAATGATCTCCACTGTTATTTTATTTTCTCTTTCTATTCTTAATGCGCTTTCACTTTTCCTGGCTTCTTGAG
This sequence comes from Hylobates moloch, assembly GCF_009828535.3. NCBI lineage: Eukaryota > Metazoa > Chordata > Mammalia > Primates > Hylobatidae > Hylobates > Hylobates moloch. The sequence continues at coordinate 91,167,711 of NW_026652279.1, forward strand.
GCAGAAGCTTAGATGAATTTTTTCCTTCTCAGTGCTGCCTAGGCTGCACCCTGCAAACTTTCCTATAGTGTGTTCTCATTTTCAATCAGTTAAAAAATTCTAATTTCTCTTGTGATTTCTATTCATGGCTTATTTATCAATATGTGTTTTCTTTCCAAGTAGGAATTTTTTCTTTTTTTTTTTTTTGAGACAAGAGCCTTGCTCTGTCTCCCAGGCTGGAGTGCAGTGGCATGATCTCGGCTCACCGCAAGCTCCGCCTCCCGGGTTCATGCCATTCTCCTGCCTCAGCCTCCCGAGCAGCTGAGACTACAGGTGGCCGCCACCACACCCGGCTCTTTTTTTTTTTTTTTTGTATTTTGTATTTTTAGTAGAGTCGGGGTTTCACCATGTTAGCCAGGATGGTCTCGATCTCCTGACCTCGTGATCCACCCACCTCAGCCTCCCAAAGTGCTGGGATTACAGGCGTAAGCCACTGCGCCAGGCCCCAAGTAGGAATTTTAAAGATATCTTTTAATTATCGATTTTCAAATTAATTCCACTACAGACTGAAAACATTGTCTGTATAATTTTAATGAAGTGTACTGAAATTTGCTTCATGGCCCAGCACAGGATCTATTCTAGTAAAAATTCCATGTGCCCTATAATAGGATATATATTCGGGATAAAAGTGAATGCTGCTATTATTGAATGTTGTTTTCTATAAATCTCAATTAGGTCAAACTTGTTGATAGTGTTGTTCAGGTCTTACTGATTTTCTGTCTGTCTGTTCTATCTATTACTGAGAGAACTGTTGAAATTTCCAACTATAAATCTGGATTTGTCTAATTCTCCTTTTTATTTTGCCAGCTTTTGCTTCATGCATTTGAAGCTGTGTAATTAGGCGCATACACAATCAGGATTGCTGTATCTCTTTGTTCCTCTTTTTTTTTTTTTTTTTTTGAGACAGAGTTTCACTCTTGTTGCCCAGGCTGGAATGCAATGGCACGATCTCGGCTCACTGCAACCTCTGCCTCCCGGGTTCAAGCAATTCTCCTGCCTCAGCCTCCCGAGTAGCAGGGATTACAGGCATGCTCCACCACACCTGGCTAATTTTGTATTTTTAATAGAGATGGGGTTTCTCCATGTTGGTCAGGCTGGTCTCGAACTCCTGACCTCAGGTGATCCACCTGCCTCAGCCTCCCAAAGTGCTGGGATTACAGGCATGAGCCACAGTGCCCAGCCTCTTTGTTCCTTTTATCATTACATTTATCTTCATTTCTGATGATGGTGCAGGGCAGGTGAGCCCCAAAACTGAGGCTTAGTCAGGGAAGGTTTTTGGCTTTGTCCAGGAAAAAACTTAATGGTGAGCTGGCGGTATCAGACAGCAACTTTTATTCAAGTGGCAGTGCATGGTAGCAGCAAAGGGGCCTGCTCTTTGCAGAGCAGGGTAGGGAGGCAGGGAGGGAAGGAGGGATACCCCATAGTCATTGTGTCCAGAGTAGTAGTTTAGAGGCAGTTTCGTAGTCATATTTATATTTATTTTTAATTATATGGAAATGATGGGGCAGATTATGCAGACATGTTTAGAAAAAGAGCTGTAACTTTCCGCTTGCTGAGTCATTGTCATGGAAAGGGGTGGTAAGGTCTGGGTGTTGCCATGGCAATGGTAAACTGACAGGCACACTGATAGGCCTGATGGAAAGGTGTTTCTGCCCTGTCCCTCTTTTAGCTATTCCTCAATTTGGTCCAGTGTCTGAGCACCGTCTCTTATTTCAATGTTACTTTTCCTAAATTCTATTTTTTCCTGATACTAACATTGAAACTGCCTTTGTAAAATTATAACCAAGGAAATTATGACAGTGAAAGAGATCAGACCTAACCAACTCCATCTTGCTTCTAACCTCTAAACTGGCCTTGCCCATTCCTGGGTATAGGCCGAACTAGCCTTGGGAAGGAACTTAGTTTAGAGTTTAAATAATAGCCCTTCCCAAAAGGGAAACTGTCCTCACAAAACAAATAAAAGGCCACCAGCCACGAAGTAAAGATGAGAGGGGCTGGAATTCTCAATATTACCAGACGTTATTCCGGAGGTCATAAGATAGCAAGTTCCCCAGTTACTCTTGAAGATAACATCACCATTGTGAACCTAAGATTGGTCTGTTGAGATGTCTTTTCAGGTTTTTGCATTTCTGACAACGGGGTGTCCCCAGCCTGGACCTGCCAACCAGTCCTGTGGCCCCCATCCGGGAACTGACTCAGTGCAAGAGGATAGCTTTGACTCCCTGTGATTTCATCTCCAAGCCAACCAATCAGCACTCCCGACCACCAGCCCTGTGATTTCATCCCCAGGCCAACCAATCAGCACTCCCGACCACCAGCCCTGTGATTTCATCCCCAAGCCAACCAATCAGCACTCCTGACCACCAGCCCTGTGATTTCATCCCCAAGCCAACCAATCAGCACTCCCGACCACCAGCCCTGTGATTTCATCCCCAGGCCAACCAATCAGCGCTCCCAACCCACTGGCCCTACCCACCAAATTATCCTTAAAAACTCTGATCCCTGAGTTTTCAGGAAGACTGACTTGAATAATAATAAAACTCCAGTCTCCCACACAGCCGGCTCTGCATAAATTACGCTTTCTTCACCGCAATTCCTTGTCTTGATAAATGGGCTCTGTCTAGGCAGCCGGCAAGGTGAGCCCATTGGGCGGTCACAACATCACCCCTTCAGTTTTCTCAGGACTATTGAGCTTACATAGTGTATCTTTTTTCATTCTTTATTTTTAACCTATTCGTGTGTTTAAAGTGTATTTCTTATATGCTGTGTACAGTAGGTTACTTTTTTTACAAGAACTATTGAATCTCTACCTTTTAACTGGAGTGCTTTTACTATTTACTTTTTTTTTTTTTTTTTTTTTTGAGACAGTCTTGCTCTGTCAGGCTGGAGCACAGTGGTGCGATCTTGACTCACTGCAACCTCTGCCTCCCAGGTTCAAGCAATTCTCCTGCCACAGCCTCCCGAGTAGCTGAGATTACAGACATGCACCACCACACCAGCTAATTTTCATATTTTTAGTAGAGATGTGGTTTCACCAGGTTGTCCAGGCTGGTCTCGAATTCCTGGACTCAAGCAATCCACCTGCCTCAGCCTCCCAAAGTGCTGGGTTTACAGGTGTGAGCCACCGCGCCCAGCCTTTTTACTATTTACATTTAATGTAATTATGGACATATCAGTTTAATGTCTTGGCATTGTGAAAACCAGTTGTGACAAACTAAAGGTTGTCTCATCTGTTCCTTTTCTAGATCACATATTTTTCTTTTTTTAATTTATAAATGGAAAGCTTATATCGAAGTATTTTTAATTCTAACTCTACAATTGGCTTAATAGCTATACCATTTCCTTTCTTTTAGTGGCTGTTCTAGGGCTTACAATATACATTTGAAGTTTTCACAGTCTACCTTCAATAACATCACACTACTTAACGTGTAATTCAAGACCTGAAAGCAGATTACTTCCACTTCTCCCTGTCTGTGTTTTGTGCTCTCATGCCATACATTTTGCCTTTGTATGTTATAAATCTCAGAACGTATAATTATTGTTTTAAACAGCCAGTTATCTTTTAAAGAAATAAAAGATGACTTTTGAAAATGCTTTTATATTTGCCCACATATTTACCAGTTCTTAAACTCTACATTAGATATGACTTTCCATTGGATATAATTTTCTTTCAATCTTTTGCCTTTTAAAAATATCCTTCCTTGGAACCTCTTTTTTTTTACATAATGCTATGTTGTTCTCAACATTTTTTAGTGTGAGACTGCAGTCTCAACCTCCCAGGCTCCAGCAATCCTCCCACCTCAGCCTCCCAAGTAGGAGGCTGGGAACACAGGCATGCTCCACCACATCTGGCTAATTTAAAAAAAAAATTTGTACAGATGGGGTGTCTATGTTGCCCAGGCTGGTCTTGAACTCTGCCATAATCTCCCAAAGTGCTGGGATTACAGGTGTGAGCCACCATGCCTGTCCTGTGGGATTCTTATCCTCTGACATCAGAGGTCCGGCTGTATTACTAGAAGGTGTTGCAGGCCTGGACAGTAAAACCCTTTCTGCTATAATATTGGCTGCCGCCTGTGTTCTAAGCATTAGGTGAGCTAGTAGGATTCCGAGTCACATGAAGTGACCTCTACTCTCAAGAAGCCCATAGTCTAGTGGGGAAGATGGCAAGCAGAACTTACAAACCAGCAATTGCAGGATAACCTAACAAATAAGACGGTGTATACACAAGACATCACAAGAACACAACAGGTAGGTACCCAACCCCAAATAAGGAAACCAGGAATGGCTTTTGGTTATGATAATAACCGAAATAATGATATTCAACAGGAATCCTTACAAATGAGTAGGACTTGTATGTTAGTGTTTATAGCAGCATTGCTCACAACAGCCAAAGGGTGGAAATGACCCAAATGTTCATCAAAGCACATACAAAATGTAGCATATACAAGACGCAAATGGATATACAAAATGTAGCATTATATACAAAATGCAAATGGATATATAACATGTAGCACGTACAATGGAATATTAGTCAGCCTTAACAAGGAAAGAAATTCTGACACCTGCTATAAAACGCGCGAACCTAGAAAACATTATGCTAAATAAAATAAGCCAGTCATAGAGGGACAAATACTGCGTGATCCTGCTCATGTGAGGTCCCAAGAGCAGGTAAATTCATAGAGACAGAAAGTAGAATGGTGGTTACCAGGGGCTAAGAATGGGGCGTTGTTGTTTGTTGAGTACAGAGTTTCAGTTTGGAACGGTGAGAAGGTTCTGGGAATTCAAAGTGGTGGTGGATGCATAACATTGTGAATGTACTTAACACCTTTGAATTACACACTTAAAACTGGTCAAGATGGGGCTGGGTGGGGTGGCTCAGACCTATAATTCCAGCACTTTGGGAGGCCAAGGCAGGAGGATTGTTTGAGCCCAGCAGTTTGGGACCAGCCTGGGCAACATAGCGAGACCCTTTCTCTACAAAAAAATAAACATTAGCCGGGAATGGTGGTGCATGCCTGTAGTCCCAGATACTTACGAGGCTGAGGCAGGAGGATCACTTGAGCCCAGGAGTTTGAGGCTGTAGTGAGCCATAATCACACCACTGCACTTCAGCCTTGGTGACAGAGCAAGATCCCAGCCCATAAAAAAGAAATGGTTGAAACGGTAAATGTTGTTATATGCATTTTTCCATCACACACACAAAAAAACGAGTAGGCATGAACCAGGAAAAGGAGCACGGTGTAGAGTCAGAGGGAGGGGGCAGAAGGGTGGGGCAAGCAGAAGGGCAAAGGCCTTGAAATTAAGGAGGGATGGAATCAGATTTGGAAAGATGCTTGGATATTAACTAATTCATCCTTATGTCCAATACATGACTCTTCTCTCTCCTCCCTACTAGGCAGGGCATTTTTGCTTTCTGACAGCTTCTGCTTGAACACCTCCTGCGATGGAAACTCACTATCAAAAATAGCTCCTTTCCTTTTTGCACAGTGCTGAGCCAAACTGAATCAAATTTTGTCTACCTGCAAATTCTGCCCATTAGCTCTGTTCTGACCACTGCAGCAACTCTCAATAGGTATGATGCCTTTTGACATAGTGGCCCTTCAAATATTTGAAGTTTCTTCTCTCTGGCTGGGGGTTAAACATCTCCACTTCCTGTGACTGCCCCACCCTGACACCATTTCTAGATCCTACATGATCCTGCTTGGTCATCTGTGAACATACTTCAGATGTGTCGACAACCTTGAAATGTGGAACCTAGAACTGAACACAACATTCCATGTCATCAGTGAAATTGGAGCACAACATTATTGTTTACATCCTCAGACTTATTGTCCTGTTAATAAAGTCTGAGACAGAACTTGCTTTTTGGCAGCCCTTCAACAATGTTGGGTCACACAGAGCCTAAAATCAGTTTTAAATTACTGCTTCATGTTCTGATCATATCATATATTCCAGGAGCTCTCTGCTTACTATAAGGAATTTAAACAGTCCTAAACATGAAGAGATCAACATGTTTCACATTACCCCAAGCCCATCCTTCTTTTTTTTTTTTTTTTTTTTTCTTAATTTTAGGAGGCAGGGTCTCCTTATGTTGCCCAGGTTGGTCTCCAACTTCTGGCCTCAAGTGAGCCTCCCACCTTGGCCTCCCATAGTGCTGGGATTACAGGCGTGAGCCACTGCACTCGGCCCATCACTCTTAAGTAAGAATATTAACTGAATATTTTTCTTTCATATAGATAGCTGAAATGGTTAATAAACAAAATCACATTTAAAAACTTGGGATCATGTAATTGCAGCCATTTACAGTTTTTAGATATTTAATTTTAGTTAAATTTAACATAAGAAACTGAAGTGAAACCAAAGGACTCACTGACTGTCACATAAAAATGTCTTCACCACTAGAGGATTATTTCTTAAAGATCTGTCTAGGATTAAGAGAAGAGTAATTATGAGGGAACAGAAGAGACTGGCATTATTGTTTGTATTATACTTTACATGTCAATTTCAGAAAATATTGACTCCCCTCTATGAAAGACAAAAATATTAATACTTCTTCCACCTAACCCCCTCCATATTTTGTAGGTTACGTGATTATTTCAAAACGTTCCATGCCAGGTGCAGTGGTTCATGCCTGTAATCCCAGTATTTTGGGAGGCCGAGGCAGGTGGATCACCTGAGGCCAGGAGTTTGAGACCAGCCTGGGCAACATGGTGAAACCCCGTCTCTACTAAAAATACAGAAACTAGCCAGGTGTGGTGGTGGGTGCCTGTAATCCCAGCTACTCGGGGGGCTGAGGCAGGAGAATTGCTTGAACTCAGGAGGTGGAGGTTGCACTGAGCCAAGATCGCACCACTGCACTCCAGCCTGGGCAACAAGTGCGAAACTTAGTCTCAGAAAAAAAAAAAAAAAAGTTCCAGGTTTCCAACACTTGCACTGTGCTTTTTAATTAGTGTTCTTCTAATTGTTCAGTTTTAATTCAATATTTAAACGGGTTCCACTTACTTGTCAGTCTTTTATCAGGGCTTCCCTACTCCTTGTCATTTTTGTTTGTTTTTAAATCACGATTCACCTAAAATTGGTAACATTTTTGTTTTTGTTTGTTTGTTTTGTTTTTGTTTTTGAGACAGAGTCTCGCTCCATCGCCCAGGCTGGAGGACAGTGGCACGATCTTGGCTCCTGCAACCTCCACCTCCCGGCTCAAACAATTCTCATGTTTCAGCCTCCCGAGTAGCCAGGATTAAGGCACGTGCCACCACACCCAGCTAATTTTTGTATTTTTAGTAGAGACGGGGCTCTGCCGTGTTGGCCAGGCTGGTCTCGAACTCCCAATGTTTTATCGTAAAATATTTTTTCGAGAAGATTCATGACATTGTGTGGAGGTGTCTGCCTGTTGCCTTTCCATTTGAACGGCACCTTGACAAGGTACAATAGTCTCAGGTCACACTTCCCTTTGGGACTTTGTTGACATTACTCCATTGTTTTATGGCTTTGATTGCTGTGAAGAGTTCTCAGGCTGGTCTAATTTGTTTCTGTTGTAGTTGATTTCTGTTGCAGTTGACTTGTGTTTTTCTGGATACCTGGAGATTTTTTGGCACAGAACCTCCTGGAGTATCAAAATCTCCAAGAACATGGGGTGTGCTTTTAATCTGAAGAGTCAATCCTGCCTGGGAGAGCCCACGTAGATATCTTTGGGTAAATCTTCTCCACCCCTTTTCAATCCTCTGCTTCAGGAACACATGATTGTTCTTATGTCGGTTTCTCTTCTGTACCATATCCGTTCTCCTCTCTGTTTTATCATTTCTGTTGTCTTCATTTGCGTGCACTGAGATCACAGGAAATCTTTCTTCTGGGCCACTGTGCTTGGATTTTCAGCTATGTCTAGTCCTTTGATTTTTAAAAAATCTACACTTTAGTTGTCTAATTCCAATGTTCTGGAGTTTGAGGAAATGGGGTGGGGGAATAGAAGGAAAAGGCAGAAAGCTTGACTGTGGCCATGTGCAGCCTGTTGGAGAAGCTGCGTCCCACTCTCTGCTGCTGTGTTGCTGTGTGGAACCTGGGATCACTCTGCCTGGCTGCAGGGGTGGGGTGGGAATGGCAGGTGTCAACATTCCCACATGGAGCTTCAGATTGTTCTCCCAATTTAGGCGTAGTCCTGGAACCCTCCTTTCTGCTAGGGAGTCAGCTGTGTGTTTCACTTTTGCCCATTTCTCCCATTCCTCTGCCCCTCAGTATCCCCAGCCTCTCCCTTGACTCTTTGACTCTTTGTAAAGTGCTCTATTTACTTCTCAGGCTGGTGGTCACAAAGAGGGGAAAATAGCAAAGTCTATTGACTCTCCATGTTTTAAATAGCTATTTTAAAACGTTCCTTTCAGTGATCACTCGCCATCTTCGACTTTTCCTTCTCATTCATTTGCTAGTCATTCACTGGGCATGTATCACATGCCATGCACTGGGAGAGATACTTGCAGTTCAAGGACAAATGACATAGTCTCTGCTCATGGAGTTTATGGTTCATTTTATTTCTCATTTCATTAATCACCAAATCTTCTCAATTTGCTATTAGTTATTACCCTCTTCCTCTCTACTCTTGTCAGCCTGTTCCAAGCCTTCATTATCTCTTACATATATTATGTATTCACCTCCTATACATTCCTCCTTATCCAAGAATTCCTGGTGACAAGTCTAGCTTGCATAATATTTTTAGAGAAATCACTTCAAAATCACTTTCTTCATGACTCTCTTCTAGCCAAGAAACGATCAGCAACTCCTTACCTGTAACCACGCAAGCCCAAGCTCCCGATCACAGGTCCCTGTCCTGTGGCTCCAAGCTCTCCACATGCAGTGAATACTGTGGAGTGGCTTGTTCAGCATCCATTCCAAACCCTTCCAGCATTCCTTTCACAAGTCGCCCAAATTGAGAGCTAAAAATTACATTTTTGTGACTCTACTGCGGCTAGAATCCCAGCTGTGAGAAGATTCCGACTGTCAGATGCATTTGGTGAGATTTGATTCAAAGCTGAGGTATGTGGAAGAGAACTGGGGGTGAACATCCATTTTGCCAGTGTGGGTTGCGACAAGGGCAGAGGGTCTGGTTTGGAGACAGTGGCTTCCTGGTCTGGAGGCAGCTTCTTAATGTGGCAGCTGCCTGGTCATGACAGAACCCTCCACTCTCTTGGTGACCACTTCTATAGTGTGGTTAAGAGTCACTCTTGGTTGGCCAGGCACAGCGGCTCACACCTGTAATCCCAGCACTTTGGGAGGCCAAGGCGGGCAGATCGCCTGAGGTCAAGAGTTGGAGACCAGCCTGGCCAACATGGTGAAACCCTGTCTGTACTAAAAACACAAATGTTAGCTGGGCTGGTGGTGCATGCCTGTAATCCCAGCTACTTGGGAGGCTGAGACAAGAGAATCACTTGAACCCCGAAAGCAGAGGTTGCAGTGAGCCGAGACTGTGCCACTGCACTCCGGCATGGGCAACAACAGCGAAACTCCATCTCAAAAAAAAAAAAAAAAAAAAGAAAGAAAGAAAAAAACCCAGTCATTATTGGAAGCTTAACCTAGAGACTATGTTTCTTCTTTCAATTGTCCAAGTAGTGTATACTGCTAAGCCCTTTCTGCTTTAACTGTCTAGCCTGGCACCTGGTTCCTGCGATTATTACCTCTGACCAATCAATGTATTCTACTATTCTACTATCCAACTTTAATCCTCACTTTCCCCCAAAACTTATCAGGCTAGTCTCCTCTCTGGTTCCAGGAATATATCCTGCTCACTCCTGCCCCTGGGCCTTCACTCTCATTCTCATTTGGCCCCTGCCCTGTAATGATCCCCACTGGGTCCTCTAATTCCAGATCTACAGCCATATCTGTCTCCTGGAGCTTTCTTTGACCCCCTATTGCTCCTACTGATCATCTTCAAAGGACAGGAAGGCACAGCCCTGAGAGTTGGGTGCAGGTTTATAGTCTCGGCTCTTCCACAGTCCAATTGCTATACTGGAAAAACCAGCCCTCAGTTTCCTTTGCCATCAAACATGGAGGCTGGACCACATGAACACTGCATTCTCTTCCAGTTCTAAAGTTGTTAAGACTCTTACAGCTCCAAGAAAAGCCACTTTCCAATTCAAGAGAGCCAGGCTGCTCTTACACACATTTTATTTCAAATTCTGTGACATCTTTATTTCCTGACACCTTTTTTTCTGCAAGGTTGACATGCACATGTGGAATTGTTTATTTTAATTGCTGGAAAGTCCCTGCAGCTGGCAGAGCCAGGCATTGAGTGATGAGGAACAGAATCTTTTTTTTAACAAGGCAATTTCTTCTCCGAGTGTGGTCACTGCTTTATGGACAAAATAAACAACTTGCATATGTTCAATTACCCGGCTTGTCTACTGAGACCTCCTGGCCGTAGCGAAGGCCTGATTGGTGAGGATCCAAACCAAGCTCTCAGTCCACGTTCCAAGAAAGGCAGACGACGAGGCCCAGAGGACACAACGCTGGGCCATGCTGGGCCTCATTAGAGGCTGACGAAAGTCAGCACCGAGGAGCAAATGCTTCAGAGCCTCGGGGGTGATTGACTTGGCAGAACAATTAGGTCTTGGTGTGAGGTCATTCCCAGCCTTTTCCTTCGGAGTAAGACAGAGAATGTGCTGATTTCCACACCACTGCAGAGGCTGTCACGGTCACGGAGCGGCAGGAAGGAGCACACCAGAAGCCTCTCTAGGCAGGTCTGCCACTCACCAGGCATGGGAGATGCTCAGCTAGTTTTTATGCCCATTTGTCCCAACTATTCTTAGCCTACTCTTTACCAAGAGCTACATCCCTACATCACATTACTTGAATCGTACTATGGAAGGCCTTCCTAGAACTTGATTGCAGTGTTATCTTTGTTTATTTATTTTTTTGAGACAGAGTTTCACTCTCATTGCCCAGGCTGGAGTGCAGTGGCGTGATCTCGGCTCACTGCGAACTCCGCCTCTCGGGCTCAAGTGATTCTCCTGCTTCAGACTCCCAAGTAGCTGGGATTACAGGCACCTGCCACCGTGCCCAGCTAATTTTTTGTATTTTTAGTAGGGACAGGGTTCCACCATGTTGGCCAGGCTGGTCTCGAACTCCTGACCGCAGGTGATCCGCCAGCCTCAGCCTCCCAAAGTGCTGGGATTACAGGCGTGAGGCACCACATCTGGCCAGTATTATCCTTATTTTTTTATTTTTATTGTTATTATTTTTAAGACAGAGTCTGGCTCGGTCGCCCAGGCTGGTGACCTGGGCATGGTGCAGTGGCACAATCTCGGCTCACTGCAAGCTCTGCCTCCTGGGTTCACGCCATTCTCCTGCCTCAGCCTCCCAAGTAGCTGGGACTACAGGTGCCTATCACCACGCCTGGCTAATTTTTTTGCATTTTTAGTAGAGACAGGGTTTCACCATGTCAGCCAGGATGGTCTCTATCTCCTGACCTTGTGCTCCTCCTGCCTCGGCCTCCCAAAGTGCTGGGATTACAGGGGTGAGCCAGCATGCCCGACTTATCCTTATTTTTAAATTTTTATTTTTATTTTTCAGAAATGGGGTCTCTGTTACTCAGACTGGAGTACAGTGGTCCAATCGTGGCTCACTGCAGCCTCGAACTCCTGGGGTCAGGTGATCCTACCACCTCAGCTTCCTGAGTAGCTGGGACTAAAGGCTTGTGCCACCATGCCCAGCTAATTTTTTTATTTTCAGTAGAGAAGGAGTCTCACTATGTAGCCCAGGCTGGTCTCAAACTCAGGCTCAAGTGATCCTCCCGTCTCTGTCTCCCAAAGTGCTAGAATTACCTTTGAGCAAGGTATGACGTAAAAAATAACCAGCTGGAAAATGCCTCTTGTTTCTTCATATGCACCTTACATATGCATCTCGGAAGCCATGGATGCTACTTTAACAAACAAAGCACTTAAGTGGCCTAATTTGGGGTCAGGAATGACTCCAGACTTTTATCCTATTTCTATCTGCTTTGTTCTCTTCAGTGCATTGGTGCCTTCTCTTACACACACACACACATACACACACACACACACACACACATAAAACCTTGGCCCAGATTCACGTGTCTGGGAGGCCTGGCCCTGCTGGTTGATTCTGACCCTGGCCTGGGACTGCCTTGGGGTTTTTTTTTTCTAGTAATTGCCACTCACTCCACATATTGCCCCTACTCCTGGACACCTACCTCCTACAACCTGAACCCACGTCATCTGGACCCCTCTTCCCAAGGGAGGGAGATTAAACAGTTCCTGAGTGGTAGAAAACATCGGACATAATTATACTGATCCCATCATTGCAAAAGATTTTCATAACAAATTTCTCAGAGAGTTTATCTTGATGAATTGCTTTGACCTATGGCCCACTGTAGCTATTTTTGGCTTATGTGTTCATGAGTGCACTGCAGAGACGGACAGGGCATCCACACCAAACAGGAAAACAAACATTAAAATTGGGGCTTTGTGTTGTCTGACCCGCAGCTGCAAGGATGCCCAGATTTTAAGCAACAGGACAGGTAGAGCCTAGCCCTACCAGATGGGGTAGGTGCACGAGCCACAAATGCAAATTTGGTCCCTGGTCTCAATTCCCCAAAACTGCTATGGGGATCCCCAAGACGAGCTCCCAAGTAAAAAGTAAGAACTGTAGCTGTAAATATTTGAGAATGGTCTCTAAGATCATAGACAAGAGTGAAAGCCAGAAAAGAATGTTATTGCACAGCTTGTGCCTGACGCAGGAACAAATGCTAAGCCAGTTCAAAATATGCACCCACCTACAGATAGGCTTGTGCTGGTAAGCTTGAGTGCGTCGATGCAAAGCTTGCTGCTTCTGATCCAAACTCTTCTCACTGATCTGCATTACTTTAAGCAAATGACGATTTGAGTAGCACTCAAGAAAACATTTGATTCAATTGAGGTAGAATGGGACATTCTGCAGTGCAAGAAACAGACGTTATTTCTGTCACCCAAGATGCTACACATTCTTATCAGGAGGAGAGACAGCAAAAAAGGACAAGAAACTAAAGAGAATCAAATTCAGCTATGACTTATAGGAAGGGGAGCCATGTGTCCCAGTGATGCCCATGGCCTGAGTGTAGCTGTTAACAGTGCCCCTTTTCACTCTTTTATTGATTGATCGATTGATTGATTGAGGCAGAGTCTTGCTCTGTTGCCCAGGCTGGAGTGCAGTGGTGTGAGTGATCTCAGCTCACTGCAACCTCTGCTTTCTCGGTTTGAGCAGTTCTTCTGTCCCAGCCTCCCCAGTAGCTGGGATTACAGGTGCCTGCCACCACACTTGGCTAACCTTTGTATTGTTAGTAGAAATGGGGTTTTACCATGTTGGCCAGGCTGGTCTCAAACTCTTGACCTTAAGTGATCCATCCGCCTTGGCATCCCGAAGTGCTGGGATTACAGGCATGAGCCACTGCACCTGTCCTTACTCTTTATTGATACTTACTGTATTTGTTTGCTAGGACTGTCATAACAAAGTACCTCCAATTGGCTGGCTGAAACACAGACATTTACTGTCTCCCAATACTGGAGGCGAGAAGACTGAGCCCCAGGAGTCTGTAGGATTGGTTCCTCTGAGGGCTGAGAGGGATTCCAGGCCTCTCTCCAGTGCCCGGTGGCTGGCTGGCCATCTTGGCTTTCCTCGGCTTACAGACACATCACCCCAGTCTCTGATTTCATGTTCACATGGCATTCTCCCTGTGTGTGTCTGAGTCCAGATCTCTTTTTTTTGTTTGTTTTTTGAGACAGAGTGTTGCTCAGTCGCCCAGGCTGGAGTGCAGTGGTGCGATCTCGGCTCACTGCAAGCTCCACCTCCCGGGTTCACGCCATTCTCCTGCCTCAGCCTCCCGAGCAGCTGGGACTACAGGCGCCCGCCACCATGCCCAGCTAATTTTTTTTTTTTTTTTTTTTTGTATTTTTAGTAGAGATGGGGTTTCACCATATTAGCCAGGATGGTCTCGATCTCCTGACCTCGTTGATCCATCTGCCTCAGCCTCCTAAAGTGCTGGGATTACAGGTGTAAGCCACCACACCTGGCATCTCCTCTTTTTTATAAGGACACCAGTCATCTTGGATTAGGGCCCACCCTATTCCAGCATCACCTCATTTTAACCGATACATCAGCAATGACTCTATTTCCAAATAAGGTCACATTCTGAGGTCCTGGGGGTGAGGACTTCTTCAACGTATGAACTTTGGTAGGACATAATTCAACCCATAATACCTATTATGTGACAAACTCATGTGGATGTTGAGAGACAGGAGACACAGTTGAGGCAGGGCAATGGAATGATGAATAAAGTTCCATGCGAGCATGAAGGAGAGGCTTAGAGAAGCGGCATTTGAGTACTAGGTTGAGAGGCACAACCTTCACATTGTATCCTAGTGATGCTGAGGGGGATTTTTGTATCTAAGATTTAGTTTCTGAGAATACTTTCTCAAAGTCACGTGCCCACCTATAGTGCAAAACTGCACAGTTGTCATTAAAACCAATACACTGTGGAGCATAAACAGGTTAGAACTGAAAACGGAAACACTGTGTTAGGGGCCTAAGATTCCTATGCTGAAGTCCATCCCCTAGTCCCTCAGAATGTAACCATTTTTGGAGACAAGGTCTTTTAAGTTAAAATATAGGGTGAGTTCTAATGGAATATGATTGTGTTTTTTTTTTTTTTTTTTGAGACGAAGTCTCACTCTGTGGCCAGGCTGGAGTGTAGTGGCGTGATCTCAGCTTGCTGCAACCTCCACCTCCTGTGTTCAAGCAATTCTCCTGCCTCAGCCTCCCAAGTAGCTGGGACTACAGGTGTGCACCACCATGCTCAGCTAATTTTTGTATTTTTAGTAGAGATGGGGGTTTCACCATGTTGGCCAGGATGGTCTCGATCTCGTGACCTTGTGATCCACCCGCCTCAGCCTCCCAAAGTGCTGGGATTACAGGTGTGAGCCATTGCACTTGGCCAATTGTGTCTTTATAAGGAAAGGGGATGAGGACACACAGGGAAAAAAGAGAGTTCAGGGCTGCACATGCACAGAGGAAAGGCCATGTGAGGACAGGGGAAGATGGCCTTCTGCACACCAAGGAGAGAGGCTGAAGAAGAAGCCACACCTGCCAACACTTTCATGCTGTACTTCCAGCCTCCAGAACTGTGAGAAAATAAAACCCTGCTGTTTAGGCCACCCAGGCTGTGGTACTTTGCTGTGGTAGCCTAAAACATACTGTGATTAGTTCAGAATCCTCATGGGCTTTTTGTTTGTTTGTTTCTTGTTTGTTAGTCTTGTTTCGCTTGTTAATGTATAACTTCAAAATAATACATGAATACATCCACTTTCTGCCCAAACCTCCTCTTCTCTCCCATGTTGCCACTGTTTCAGTTTGGAGTGTGCAAACATATGCATAGATAGGATTCTTTTTAAAATAAATGTGATGGTATTGTGCATAGTATTCTACAACTGGGTAATGTAGCTCTGAGGTCTATATTTTAACATTTTCCTTATTGATGTACTTTTAAATTGTTTCCAGTGTTTGCTATTAAAGTCTATTTTAAAAAAATAGCTCCTTAGGAATGGTTGATGGTTTAAATAGTCCAGTTTCTTTAAACTTGCATGGGGAATAGAATGGTTATTTTGAATAAACTCCATGCCTCTGAAAATTGAAAAAATAACCAAAGTCCTCAGTTTCTTAAGAATTCAGCAAAGCCATATTCCTTAATTTTATGGTTTCAATTTTTAAAAACTTCAATAAAACAGTGTAACATTTTCCAACACATAGACCTTACACCCAAACCTAAATGTATTTCTGACTTTTTAGTGCTTAATTCCCTGAAATGTGGATTGAATGTGGCCTGCAAGGCTTAGTGGGACACTGCGTTTTATTTATTTATTTATTTATCTATTTATTTTATTTTATTTTTAAGACAGAGTCTCAGTCTGTGGCCCAGGCTGGAGTGCAGTGGTGCGGTCTCGGCTCTGCAACCTCTGCCTCCTGGATTCAAGCGATTCTCCTGCCTCAGCCTCCCAAGTAGCTGGGATTACAGGCGCCTGCCACCATGGCTGGCTAATTTTTTTTTTTTTTTTTTTTTTTAATAGAGACGGGGTTTTGCTATGTTGGCCAGGCTGGTCTCTAATTCCTGACCTCAGGTGATCCACCCACCTCAGCCTCCCAAAGTGCTGGGATTACAGGCATGAGCCACCGCGCCTAGCCAACTCTGCATTTTTAGTCTTTAGCTAGAATACTTAGAATGTACAAGGCCTGGTGGCTATTTACATTTTATTGTAACCTAGTATGGGTCCGAATTGTTTTGAATTAAAATCAACCCTTGGACTAAGAAAGGCTGATACAATTTATTTCAGGCTTTGAGTGACATACCAGATGTGAGAGCCCCTTGGATTTGCCTTTACCTTTGAGAGATTTGACTCTAAGTGTTTTACAATACTTTGGGTGCATACATTTGTTTTAATCTATTTCCAAAGGATATTTACGTCATCTGTAAAATCTTGGTCTCTTTGTCTTGGTCTCCAAGATTATAGACAAGAATGAAAGCCAGAAATAAATGTTACTGCACAACTTGTTCGTGACTCCGGAACAAATGCTGAGCTAGTTCAAAATATGCACCTACAGATACACTTGTGCTGGTAAGCTTGAGTGTGTCATTGTAGAGCTCGCTGCTGTTGTCACGATTGCTTAGTCAATTATTACTTGGACATTTTACCCATCCAGTTTAGCAGGGAGTAACTTTTATTTGAAGCCGAAAGCAAAGGCAAACAGAATAATCTGATAGGATGTGTGCTGAAGTTGAAAATCTAGGAATTTTATTTTAAAGTCAATTTGAGACAAACAGCATACAAAATGTCCTAATGCAAGTTGATATTATTAATAAGTACCTAGTGGATTGTAATTAGAATATACAACCTTAACTAAAAATAGTAATAATTTGGCCGGGCACAGTGGCTCATGCCTGTAATCCCAGCACTTTGGGAGGCTGAGGCGGGTGGATCACGAGGTCAGGAGATCAAGACCATCCTGGCTAACACGATGAAACCCCGTCTCTACTAAAAATACAAAAATTAGCCGGGTGTGGTGGCGGGCCCCTGTAGTTCCAGCTACTCAGGAGGCTGAGGGAGGAGAATGGCGTGAACCCGGGAGGCGGAGCTTGCAGTTAGTGGAGATCGCGCCACTGCACTCCAGCCTGGGTGACAGAGCGAGACTCCATCTCAAAACAAACAAACAAAATTTAAAGATAATTCTTTCAAATACTTATGGCATCAATTAAAATATGAACCTTGTGGTTCTGTGCACAAAAAACAGTAAAAGCTTTTATTTTAACCCATCATCAACACTCTCATCCCTCCCTCCAAAGCTTCATCAGTTTCTCCATAGATGATGAATTCACTAAGAAGCTGCAGTTAAGGAGAGTGCAGTTAGGTTTCTGAAAATGTTAACCAGTAGTAGAATAACAGTAGCAGTATTATTGATAGCAATAACAGGACAGTAATAACAGTAGTAGTATTGATAGTAGTAACAGGAGTACTGATTATTTAATTTAATGAACGAAACATCTGCAATTAAAATTGTACAGAATTTTTGGTGTTTCCAGGGATTTGAACTTAGAGAAAGCCTCGATATAAGTTCCCATCAAGGAGGTTCTCTTCTCTCCACTTAGCAGGTTAAGTGCCCTTGGGGGCAAGAGCAAGGAAGAGACCACCCTTCCCCACTTTATATTCAGCTAGGAGTAAGCGACAGAAGGTAGGGCAGCTCTGCATGGTGCCCTCCCTGGTCCGTTGTTGGGATCATTTTTTACAACCTTGAAGTTGGTTCTGAAATTCTACCCCAGGTCCAGTACAGCACGAAGCCGCCTGACCCTTCTCTCTTAGAGACGCTGGAGCTGGTTATTGCCAAAGTGCAGTCTCTGGTGGCTCCTAGCATCAGGAAGGGAGGCAGAGTGGAAAGGCTTTGGTGTCAGCCTGGCATGGGCTCAGCTATTGGCTCCCACACTCACTAGCTGTGGCATCTGGGGAAAATTATTTAACCTCTTTAAACCCTAGTGTCCTCAACTGAAAATAATACCAATGCTACCCACACGGTAGGACGACTGTGGTGATTAAAGGGACACACACCACGTGTCCCATGCAGGGTCCTCCTGTTTCCCGGGATGAGTAACCACAGAACCTCTGCTTGGATCAGGCACACTTGGATCAGCCCAGTCCAGGTTGGAGGAGATGAGCTGCGAACACCTTGATCCTCAAACCTTGATCATCAGGAAGCATCCTGTGATAGACAGGGTGCCTGTGGTAAGTAGCATCCTGTGATAGGGAGGCACAAGCATCCTGTGATAGATCAGCTGTCGGCTGCTGGGGCCAGGCAAGGGTGGCTATCGCTGCGCTGGAACAAAACAACAAAGCTGTCATGTTGTCCGCTCTGTTTAGATTTATAATGAAGTAGTAGCACTGGTACTGATATTTTTATGAGTGTGGAATTTATTTTAAAAATTGGTGAAAATGGCTGGGTGCAGTGGCTCACGCCTATTATCCCAGCACTCTGGGAGGTTGAGGTGGACAGATTGCTTAAGCCCAGGAGTTCAAAACCATCCTGGGCAACATGGGGAAAACCCATCTCTACAAAAAATACAGAAATCAGCTGGGTGTGGTGGAACATGCCTAATACACTCCCAGCTACTTGGGAGGCTGAGGTGGGAGGATCACTTGAGCCTGAAAGACAGAGGTTGCCATGAGTCGATATTATGCCAGTGCACTCCAGCCTGGGTGACAGTGGGAGACCCTGTCTCAAAAACAAAACAATAGTGAAAGCAAATATTCAATAACTTACACATCAGAGAAATTATAAACATGTTACAAACAGCAATAAAAACATTTATAATTGTTATATTTTATCAAACACTAAATCATTAAAAACTAAAAATGAGATACTCAAAAAATAAGCAAAATCCACATAAAATGAAGAACATTTAATAAAAAAACAATTGAAAATAATATAATTTGATATTTTTTAAAGTTCATCTAAAAAATAAATTTATCTTAAATAATAGAGTGGCTCAGTGGTGTCATTGTTGAATGGTGAACATATTTTTATTGAAAATGTTGCAACCATTGAGAAAATGCTTTCTCACCTTTCACTAGTTAGAAACATTGTGAGGAAATAACTTTAAATGTCTACTTAGACTCCCGCTTCAAGGAATCTCATCCACTTGATAACTCTGAAGGATTCTTTTTAAATAACTTCTTGGGGTTTTTTTGGTGAGGGAGGGTGGGGTGGTCAGCAGGTCAGCAACAGAAACTTTTTGATGGCAAGTTGTAGTTTTGTTTCCAAAAAAGAATCTCAGTTTTGTTTTCACCCTTTTCTTTTTTTCACATACAGATACAGATTCCTTGGCAGTTTCCTATCCACTTCAGTAATATTCCACTTAGATCCTATTTGCTAGGAACATTTTTGATCAGAGTTAAGAAATAGTCTTGCCATAGAAATTTTCCTCCTCTTGTACCTACCAAAGGAATGTGGCTTTGTTCTGTTTGAAAATTCATGCAGGCTGGGTACCGTGGCTCACGCCTCTAATCCCAGCACTTTGGGAGGCCAAGGCTGACGGATCGCCTGAGGTCAGGAGTTTGAGACCAGCCTGGCCAACATGGCAAAACCCCGTCTCTACTAAAAATACAAAAATCAGTGGGGCATGGTGGCAGGCGCCATAATCCCAGCTACTTGGGAGGCTGAGGCAGGAGAATCACTTGAACCCAGGAGGCAGAGGTTGCAGTGAGCCGAGATCCCACCATTGCACTCCAGCCTGGGCAACAGAGTGAGACTCCATCTCAAAAAAAAAAAAAAAAAAAGAGAAAGAAAAGAAAATTAATGCAGCATGGAATTCTCTGAGTTCATCTTAAGACATAACATGATCTCAATTCCAGGTCATTTAAATATTTCAAAAAAAGTTTCACCCACAGAACATTTATAGTTCAGCACTCAGAATTAGAGCCCTGACTGACATAATGTTAGTTATCTTGATGCTATTTGTACTCATCATTCAGACACCATTCCTTGAGCATATATTATCTGCCAGGTCTTGGGCTAGCCATTAATGAGAACTAGAGAACATAACAGATGTTTTTATTCCTGTCCTTGGAGTCTCTCTAATGTGAGACACAGTAAACAATTAAACAAATAAATGATTACAAATGATCATTTGTACACGCAGAGAAATAGCTGAGTACTAAAAAGCAAATGTCTTTCTGAGGAGGTGATATTTAGGCTGAGTCATAAATTATTAGAAAAAGGCTAACAACAACCAAGCAATTAGAGAAAAGTGTTTCCAAGCAGGGGAAAGAGTGAGTGCAAAGGCCCCAGGGCAGGGAAGAGCTGTGTGTAGTCCAAGAACACAGGGGCCGTGTGACTGGTGCAGAGCAAAAGAGCAGGAGACGGTCATGGGATGAGGCTGTGAGGTTAAGAGGAGCCAGAATAGACAGAACCTTGTTGGCCTTTATCCTCAGGGCAATGGAACGTCAGTGAAAGGATTTCAGTAGGGAAGTGACATAATCTGCCTTTCAAAGAACACTTTGTGGAAAATGGTGGGAGGTGGCAAAAGAGGAAACAGGGAGACCCATGAGGGGGCTGCTGCCATTGGCCACATGAGACGGGACTGTGGCTTTGACCCAGATGGTTGTGGTGGAGATAAAGAGAGATGGGCTTGTACCAGATATATTTTGAAATCTAGCCAACAGAACTTGCCACTGGGTTAGACTGAGGTTAGACAGAGGAGAACAGACATTTGAGTCTGGGATGGTATGCAGTAATTAGGGGCGCTAGTACCCAAGTGAATGGCAGTGCCTCTTGCGGAGACAAGAAGATACGGGGAGGATCAGATTTGGACTGAGTGAAGGGCTTCCTCAGGGCTCAGCTGTCCATTCAGCTGCCTAAAATATAGCTTATGAGGACTGAGCCCTCCTAGAATTATTTGAATTTAGTGGAAGATTCTTGAAGAGCAGCCCGCATGAGGGGTAACATTTCCAGAGGGGAGGAGCAGGTGACTTAGGAAGACTTAATTCTCCCACCTCAAATTATCCCAGAGGCAGCTATATATTCCAGCCATTCAGAAGGCTCTATCCACCCACTGATCATGTTGATGAATAAAATAGGATTAGGACCCAATGGATTCTCATATCACCAGCCAGTTAAACTCTCCTTTGCAGATGAACGTCTTTTCCCTATTTGCGGCAAAGCCTCAAAGACAGCCTGGCATCAAACCACCAGAATATTGCAAACTTCAATATTGCAAGATTGTCTTCAGTGAGGAACTACCATCCATTCACCCATCTATTCCATTCATTCATTTGCTAAAGACCAGTGGTGAAAAAGAGAACTACTTGTCAGTTCTCCAGCAGCTTACAGAATCACGCAGAGAGAGAGATAGTAACCAACTAACCCAAGAAGTGAAAGAAACACCTGAGATAAAGGGAGGCAGGATATGGGGGCTCATCCTGCAGGAACCACAGAAGCTGGGTAGGTTGAGAGGTGTCTTCCAGAGGAAGGAAGAGAAGGAGTTAAGGGTGGAGAAAAGGGAGAGGAGATTCCATGAGGAGAGAGCATGGCTTTTTTGAGGTACAGAAAGCAGGCTGCAGTGGCTGTAGTACAAATATCCAGGTGGACAGAAAAGGAAAAACCAGACCATTTGAGCTCTTTAGGGCCATGTTGAATATTTTTATCTTAAGCACAATAGAAAGCCATGGGCCATTTCAAGTGGGAGAGGTGCAGTGATGCTGGTGCACACTGAGATGTTTTAAAGCTATTCACGCATGACTGGGCTTTTCTTCTTTTGCACTCGTAAATCAGAGCATCTCTTGCCGGGGTGAATTAAGACGGTGCTTTCTTGGAAAGCAAAGACAGAGCCAGGGCCAAGGTTCCACCATCGACTTCCACTTCAAAGATCATAGAAATAACCAAAGTTCTGATTTTTAGGAGCAGAGCTTTTAGTGACTCAAAAGGCAGAGCCCTGAAAAGAGCAGGGCAACAAAGTTCATTCAAAGGTGAGTAGACAGTGATCAGCTGGAGTTAATGCAGGAGGAGGGGAGTGGACTAAGAGGAGAAGAACAGAGGCCAGAGGGCCTTCTTGACCTGTGGGAACCACATCGAGAGCAGAGAAGAGCCTGCGTGGAGCGACTGCTCACCCTCTGCCCCCAAAAACATCAGGGAGCCTGTGGGGACCCAGCCAGGTTTCCCCAACCCAGCCACAGACTGCCCATATCTGGGGGAAAGCATGCAGCTTGTCAGTGGCCTGGGCTGAGGGGCCATCTTCCCAGTTTCCTGCACTTTGCCCATCACTAACCCAGCAGAGGCAACACCCCTTTTTGTTCAGTCCATCCAAACTATCCCCTCAATTAAATGGCTGATGACCTATGTACATTCCCTTCCCAGAGAGAAAAATAGTAATGAGGACATACCCAAATGGGCTAGTGATGCTTCAGATGGAAGAGACCCCTCATTTCTGTATGTGGATGAGAATAACAGAACCCCCTGGGCCAAGATAGCGTTCAGACCCATTTCTGTTATTAATGTAATTCCTTTCCAAAGTCACCCTTGCTGCTGGGTGGAGAGCTAAGTGCCACGTGGCCAGAGCAAAGGCTGTGAGAACAGGCAGGAGGTCATTGCAGTGGCCCAGAGAAAAAGTGGCAGTAGCTTGGCTCAGATGGTGGTGGCACTGGAGAGGAAGTGAAGGACGGGATTTTAAGATGTTATTGAGATCCACAGATAGGGTTTAATGAAGGAGCAGAGGTGGAGAGTCAGATAATTGTATTACTTAGGTCTCCCCTATAATGCTGAATAACAACTCCAAATTCTCAGTGGCTTACAATAATCATTTGTTTTTCTTGTTAATAGTTCTGCAGGTTGGCTGGGGCACTTCTGCTTCAGGTTGCAGTTGAGGTTCAGGGTATCCCTTTGTGTCTCTTGTTCTAGGACCTGCAGCAACACAGGGCAAGCTCTTCATGGTTGATAGAAGAAGGGCAAGAGGCCACACCGAAGCACACCGCCCATTCCAAGTCACTGGCAAGACAAAGCCTAAAAAGTGTCTTTGTGTATCCATCAGCCACAGGACACCAAATGGCAAAGCCCAAAGACAGTGACAGAGGGAATTAAACTCTGACCCAGGGAAGCCATGGCAAGGATGAATTGTGAGCAAATAATGCTTTCTGTCTTAGGAATCAAGGATAGCTCCTGAGTTTCTGGCTTGCACAGCTAGATAGTGGTGTCCTTGACTGAGAAAGGGAGCACCAGGAATGGAGCTGGTTTCAGAGAGATCATCAGCTCAGCCTTAGACATTTGGGTTTAAAATGCCTTTTAATACCAAAGTGGCAGAAACTATAGAGGAGTCTGGCCTGGAGGTATAGATTTGGGAGCTGTGGCGAAGGCTACCAGTTGTTCTCTACCATTCATTCACTTACCTTTCTTCTTTAGTATTAGAACATGTGATTTTTAACTGGCCACCATATCTCCCTTGAGCTCAGGTGGTCATCTGACTAAATTTTAACCAATGAAATATAAGGAGTGTCATATATGACTTCCAGAAAGTATCCTTAAAGGAACAACTGTGCCCATTTTCCTGCCTTATTCCTTCCTGCTGGCAGAGATGTGATTTTGATGACTGGAACCCAAGAAGTCATCTTGGACCATGAAGTAAAAGTCCTATGTTAACAACAGAAGAGCAACAAGACAGAAGACTGGTTCCCTGATCATCATATTGCTGCCATGCCAGCCCTGGCCTGCCTTTGTCTTTGTGAGTGAGAAATACACTTTTATAGTATTTATATTACTGATATTTAGGGTTTTCTGTTACCTGCAGTCAAATTCAGCCCTAACTCTAACAAGAGCCACAGAAACAGAGAGATCCTGGAAGACATGGAATTTGAAATCAGGTTTCCAATGAGACAGTAAGGAGTGAGAAGTGAAACATGAAGAGAGCCTAGGACTGAGCTTCGAGGACCACAGCGTGTAATGGCCAAGCAGAGGAGACACATCTCAGGACACAGGGACAGAAAACGACAAGTAGCCCAAGAGGAAGAAGACAAACCAGAATGGGCTATCATGGACATGAAAGGAAGAGAGTGTCTCAAGGAGAAGGGAATGGCTAAAAGTGGGAATCATGCTGACAAGCTCTTAGGTGACTACAGCAGACAAGAGTTAAGCTCAGTGTATGGCATGGCTATAAGAAAACTCTGTTATGGCCATTAAAACACACTTTTTAAACAATTTTCCAAATATTCTTAAACTGTTATCTACTCTGATCACTGTTGAATATGCTTTAGGAAGAACTATCTAGTTCCAGCCTGACTGCAGAAGATAGCCAAAACTGATGAAGGAAGCAGATAAGCCTCAACATCTTTTTTCCTTAAACTTAGTTCTCTCCACCCTCACTGCCTTTGTCTTCCTCCAGACGTTCTAACAAGCCCCCGCCTCTCTGGCCTCTCTTGTCCCTTCCCCACACTGCTTCTCATCATTTTCCTGATAAGAAATCTGGTAACTCTTGCTCAAAACTTACTTGCTCAGAATTCTTCCAGAAATCTCTATTGACTATGTTATAAATTTTAGATTCTTCAATCAGGTACACTAATCTTTCAAGATACAACCCCAAGCTTTATCTTCAGGCTCATATTTCTACGTTATATCTCAGCAACATTAACTTACAAACCCAAGTCAACATCTAACTGCAATCAAGTAAGACCTCAGTGGATACGACTCAGCTGTGACTAGTCAACCCACAGACCAATGGGAGATAATAAAATGTTGTTAAGATATTAGCAAAACTTAAGGCACTAAGTTTTGAGATGGTATGTTCTGTTTGTTTGTTTTTTAAAATGGAGTCTCACTCTGTTGCCCAGGCTGGAGTGCAGTGGCATGATCTCAGCTCACAGCAACCTCCACCCACCCCAGGTTCAAGCAATTCTCATGTCTCAGCCTCCCAAATAGCTGGGATTACAGGTGCATGCCACCACGTATGGCTAATTTTTGTATTTTTTAGTAGAGACGGGGTTTCACCATGTTGGCCAGGTTGGTTTTAAACTCCTGACCTCAAGCAATCCACCCACATCAGCCTCTCAAAGTGCTGGGATTACAGGTATGAGCCACCACACCCGGCCCAGATGGTATGTTAAGCAGCAATAGATAAGTAGAACAGAAATTGGTACCAGGAGTAGGATGTTACCATTAAAAACTTAAAACATATGGCATTGGCTTTGGAACAGGCCATGGCCTATAGAGTCTCTAAATGGTTATTACTGGGGATTGTAAGAATAGTGAGGAGATGATTACTGAAAGCCAGAGAAAAAGATTCACATGATGTAGTGGCAGAAGGTTTAGTACAGCTTTCACCTGCAGAAATGTGGAAAATAAAAAAACGTGCCTAAGGGACACAGGATTTAGCTAATGAGATTTCAGGTAGAATGTTGAAAGGATCAACTGATTTCATCTAATCATGTATGATAAGGGATGGAGAGAGAGAGAAGTGAGCTAAAGAAGGAATAGTTCTTTTTTTTTTTTTTTTTTTTGAGACGGAGTCTCGCTCTGTCGCCCAGGCTGGAGTGCGGTGGCGCAATCTCGGCTCACTGCAAGCTCCGCCTCCCGGGTTCACACCATTCTCCTGCCTCAGCCTCTCCGAGTAGCTGGGACTACAGGCACCCGCCACCACGCCCGGCTAATTTTTTGTATTTTTAGTAGAGACGGGGTTTCACCGTGGTCTTGATCTCCTGACCTCGTGATCCGCCCGCCATGGCCTCCCAAAGTGCTGGGATTACAAGCGTGAGCCACCACGCCTGGCCAGAATAGCTCTATTTTCAAATACAACTTTGAGAAAACATAAAGTAGCCAGGACTTTCTGAGTGCAAAATGTAACTGTTCCATAATCCTAGCCTCCCTATCCAGCAAACTATTTTCAAAGTAAGTAGGCATAAGGTAAATGACTCTTTTAAGGATGTGGCTCTACAGCACAATTCACAATAGCAAAGATATGAAACCAACATAAGTACCCATCAGCCAGTGAATAGATAAATAAAACGTGGTATAGATACACCATGGAATACTATTCAGCCATAAAATGGAACAAAATAATGTATTTTGCAGTAACTTGCATAAGCTGGAGGCCATCATACTAAGTGAAGTAACTCAGAAATGGAAAACCAAATATCATATGTTCTCACTTATAACTGGGAGCTAAGCCACGAGGACACAAAGGCATAAGAATGATACAATGGACTTTGGGATCTCAGTGGGGAAGGTTGGGATGGGGGTGAGGGATAAAAGACTATTGGGTACAGTGCACATTGCTCAGGTGGGGGTGCACTGAAATCTCAGAAATCACCACTAAAGAACTTATCCTTATAACCAAAAGCCACCTGTACTCCAAAAACTATTAGAATTTTTAAAAAGGATGTGTCTCTATTCTAAGACTTCAGTGGGATTTGAAGGTCACACCTCATAGACCTCTCAGTCAAAAGACCTCTAAGAATCTCAGTTATTAGTAAAGCATCCTAACTCAAACACATACACGGCCCTGTCTCAAAAATATTTGTGAATATAATAATACACCAAATTTTGGTGTTAACACCAAACTTATTCCTAGAAAATCCACATTTTTATGAGATTTGGCTTGCTGCAGTTTGCTCTTGCAGCTTGGAGTAAATGCAACAGAAATGGTTCAGAAATGGAAAGAAGCCTCTGAACTTCCAAACTCACATGGGCAGGAAGCAGGCTAAGGAAGTTCGCTATTCAGCTGCAAGTAGAGGTGTTTCTTACAGGGGCAGAACCAAGAACCATGGAGAATAACTCCCTGAGAGCAGGAACTTGCTATAATTTAGAACCAAAGATATACGCATACTTAGCTGGATTTCAGAATTGCTATGATCAATGACTGCCATGTGCCTCCCATTTCTCCCCACTTTTGAACAGGAGTGTCTATTACAGCTACCTTATACTCAGCACACAGCTACCCCACTGTATGTTGAGTACATATGCAAGAGGCAGATAGTCTTTTTAGTTTCCAGTTGCCCATATTGACAGGAAACTCTAAGAAACCCCATCTGAGGAGCCTCCTTTGCACATGGACTTGATATAGATGACAAGATCCTAGCCTTCCAATCTGATTCTGATTATGCTTTTAGAGTGTTGAGGAAGGAGGTGAATTACTGTGCTCATAAGGCAGATTGTGGCAAATTGTTATTTTTTTATTTTTATTTTTTGACAGAATCTCACTCTGTCACCCAGGCTGGAGTGCGTGGTGCGATCTTGGCTCACTGCAACCTTCACCAGGCAAACTTCACCTCCCGGGCTCCAGTGATTCTTCTGCCTCAGCCTCCTGAGCAGCTGGGATTACAGGTGCCCACCACCATGCCTGGCTAATTTTTGTATTTTTAGTAGAGACGGGGTTTCACCACGTTGGCCAGGCTGGTCTCGAACTCCTGACCTCAACTGATCCACCTGTCTTGTCCTCCCAAAGTGCTGGGATTACAGGCATGAGCCACCACTCCTGGACAGCAGATTTTACTTTCCAAAGGTGGTCACAATAGTATTTCCATCCCACTAACTCTTCTGCATTGTGAAACTTGACACTCTCTCATCAAGAGGTGAAGATACATTCTCTTTGCCTCCTTCAATTGGCAAAGGCTTTGTGTCGCTTTGACCAATAGAATACAGCAGAAATCATGCTGTGCCCTTCTAGGCGTAGTCCTCAACTAGCCTGGCATTCCACTTAGGCCTTTTAGAACACTTGCTCTGAAGACTTTCTTGCTCAACCAGCCACTACATGGTGAGGAGCCCAAGACAATGGAGAGGCCACAGCCAACAGCCAGCATCAACTGCCAACTATGTGAATGCACCATTTTGGATGTCCAGCCCCAGTTGACCCTTCAGCTGACTGCAGCCGCAGCCAACCCCTGACCAAAACTGCATGAGAGACTCCCAAGTTAGGCTACAGGCCATGAGAGATAATAATAAATTGCTGTTTTTAATGCTACTAAATTTTGAAGTGCTTTATTAGTTCCTCAATACTTATTTGTTGAATTTATGACTGAATTCAGTGTAGCTCAGAATGTTTAAGGCAAATAATAAAATAAAGAACAAAGAAAGATATTGATACCATATGTTAAGTGGCAGCATTATCTATTTGATTGTTTTTGGCTTCAGGTAATAGATGACCCCTCCACCCCCTGCAAATGGCTTAAATTAGGGGTTGGCAAACTTTTTTCTTTTTTTTTTTTTTGTAAAGGTCCAGATAGAAAATATTTTAGGCTTTGCCTTTGTAGCAGCTACACAACTCTGCCACTGTAGCACAAAGGCAGGTATAGTCAATCGTAAACAAGTGAGCATGGCTGTGTTTTAATAAAACTACTTATAAAAAGAGATAGCAGGTCTATTTGACCCATACACCATAGTTTGCTGACTCTTGACTCAATCAATGAGAAAACATTATATTGTAAAAAGAAGTGAAAGAGGTTAATTCAATAGATCGACAATATCAGCATGAACATGAATTCTTTCCAACTTTCTGCTCTGTCATGTCCAATTTTGTGGGTTTTGTCTTCAGGCTAGTCCCCTCATGGTCATGAGATGGCTGCTGCAGCTCCAAGCATCACATCCTAACACCCACGTCCCAACCAGGGAGACAGAATATTACTTTTTCATATCCCTTTTGAAATTTTCAAGAGGCCCTACAGCAGACTTGTCACCCCTCATTGGCCAGAAGTGCATCTCATGACCATGCATAAACCAGGAGTTAGCATGATTGGCTTAATCCCAGACTACTCAAGCTTTACCCTCTGGGAAGTTTCACCCAATACAGGAATAAATGGAGTTCCCTGAGCAAGGAGTATAGCTATCGAGTAGGTGATCAACAGTGACTGCCACATAGAGTTACCATGGGAAGTAAGGAAGGAAATGGATGGATAGAGACAGGAGCTTGGGGCAGAATGAGATTTGAAGTGGTTTCAGGTTCCAGATGGAATAAAGGGTGGAAGAGTAAGTATAGAGTGCCTCAACCACACTTTTTTTAAAAAAAGCGAAAGCAAAAGACTCACCTCTTGGCATAAATCCCAAAAGGTAACAGACTTGCCATCCAGCCGAAGCTGAAACTGGGTGGAGTGCAGGATTTTGCCAACACACAACCTCTTCCTTTGCTAGGGAACAGTAGTCAAGTGAGGATGAAAGAACCTGCCGAAAGATGCTGCTAAAACAAAACACTGTTTCCCTCTGCAAGTGCCCGAGCCACCCTGTGACTCTGAGCGGACAAGGCCAGTATCCCGGGGGACCCACAGGGGTGATGGCAGGTGAGGCTGTTCAGGAGGCTCCACTCATTCTGGGGGCCTATCTCTCACTGCAGGCCACACGTGAGACCTGGAGCCACACACACTGGGTGTGTGTAGGGGGGAGAACCTCTGCAGAATCAGGAGAAAACAGTTTCATTGTTTACTGATCAGCAGGTGTGGGGAACTTATGCAAACGCAGCGGCCTCTGCAGATTGTGGGTGGCAGGAGGGCTGTGGGCACCACGGCACTGCTGCCCTTTCCCTGGTGGCCCTCGGCTCTCTGTGAACTCCAGGCAGCGAGGCATGGCCAAGCCCACGTACACAGGAAGCTTCAGCCTGAATTCAGACTCTGAATCCACTTAAGGTCACCTCCATGGAGTCCTCCCTAGGCCCCTCCACAGGGGACACTGCCGCTGTCTGTTTGGTCTCCCCACCCTCACCCTGGTGTCCACTCCCCTGCTTGTCCATCTCCCTTGAGAGGTTGTGACCACCTTATTTGAACATCACCCTTAGCTACCACCATCCTGGCCCATGAATGTCTCCAAGTCGGTGTCTGATGGATGGAGGTAAGGGAGGAAGTCAGCCCTCCTGACTGCCTCCTGGGCACCTGGCACTGGGGACACTGTTTCTGCCAAGCCTGAAGCTTGCAGTGGTGCCCCTGAGTCAAAGCTTCCACCACACTGGGCAGTCCAGGCGGCTTGCTTAGCCTTGAGTGCTGACCAGCCAGGAAGAGTGTGGGCCTCAGTGGTCAGCACGCTTCCAGCCTGTGCTGCCAATAGCCTTCACGCTTCCCTTTTCCCAAGTGCCTTCCAACGAACCGCCGCCCTGCGTGATGGTTCTCTAGTGGAATGTGCATCCTCAGCGCTTGTTCTGTGGCTCCTGGGATGGCTTCTAGCCCGGCCCCTGCCACACTGCGTAGACTGTATGTGTAACTGGCTTGCCACCGCTCTGTGAGTGTGGGAGTGCCTGGGAATAATTTCTGAACCCAGGGCCTGGTAAGCACATCACAAATGTTTGGGAAACAGATGAATCAGCAATGTTTCTGTTACACACATACACAACATTCAGTGCCCCGGAAGCAAGTGTGTTGGAGAATGCTGATGTATTTACTCCTCAACCCAGGCTTCTCCCAAGCCCCTCTGTGC
Organism: Hylobates moloch; assembly: GCF_009828535.3. NCBI lineage: Eukaryota > Metazoa > Chordata > Mammalia > Primates > Hylobatidae > Hylobates > Hylobates moloch. The sequence goes on from NW_026652279.1 coordinate 91,198,191, forward strand.
AAAGCCATGAAGTGGCCCACATGCCCCCAGGAAGGCTGCAAGCATCGCGTCCTTGCCCCTGAGCACCCACTGATCCACCTGGAGCCTCTAGGTCCTGCTCAATGCTGCCCACTCCAGGAGACATGGGTGGCAGCCATAAGCCTCCAGCAAGACTCCCACGCAGAGCCGCTCATTCCGCCGTGGCCTCCCATGCAGTCTAGCAAAATGGGCAGGACCCTGAGTCTCACAAACCTACCATGCACAGGATCCCGGAGTGGACCAAGGCAAGCGGGGTAAGGAGGCAGCTGTGGCACTTCTCTGGAAGGGGAAAAGATTCTGTTCTCACATAATGATTTCTCATTGAGCTCGTGCCAAGGGCCAGGCCCTGTGGAAGCATGCAGCTCCCATGATTTCCCTTAATACAGCACCCTATGCCAGGAGCATTTCAACCAAGCTGCACCCCCAATTCACAGAAGACAAAACTGAGGCTTGGGAAGGTTAGATGACTTGTCAAAGAACATGCAGCTGGCAGGCAGGAGAGCCAAGATCAGAGCCAGCTAGCTTACCCCAAAGTCCGTTTTCTTAATCACTGGTCCATTTTCATTAAGCACTTAATGCCTGCTTGCAAGAATCAGTGCCTTGACCAGCAGCCGTGGAGCACTTCCCTCTGTGGACACAGCCTGGTTAAGGTGCTGCCTCTCTCGGAAGGAGTGGAAGCAGATTCCACATACAGCAGGCACAGTGCACAGGGTGGGGACTTGGCCCTGGTGGACAGTGGGCTCGGGGGGCCCCAGGCCTTAGGCTCCAGGGCAGAAGCCTCAGGACAGCGGAAACACTTGCTCTGTGCTGCCTGGGCCTTGCTTCCCCAGCGGAGGAGCTGAGCTCCTGGCAGCCACACTCACAGCCTTGCTATTTCACCCTAATCTCTTTCTCTTTCTTGCCTTGTCATCCACAAGAGCAGCTATAGGGCAATACCTTCTGGAATTGAGTCCAGGTCGGAGTCACTGTCCTCCTAACATACCTGTGCATGGTGCTGTTGTGGCCATTTCCTGGTCCACCTGTGCCATCACTGGGAAATCTGAGGGGCTTGATCCTTGCCATGTCCCCAGCTGTAAGAAAGGGGATGTCTGAGACCATGAGTGGGGGCCCTTGGCGGCCACCATGAGCATCTCTATGTCCTACTATGCCCCCTCCCCGCCAGAGCTTGTGTGTCAAGTTTGACTGCAAATACATCCAGATGAGCCTTATCACTGCATCGTCCGTCCTCTTCCTCCACCTCCTCGCATCTGCCCAGGTCTGCTGATCACTCACTGGCATCTGCCATTCCTCCTGTCTGGCCGTTCTGCTTTGGCTTGGTAGTTAAACCACAACATACTTACTCAAGTTCCTTTATCTCCAGCCTCTGAGGTTTGAGTCTCCTCAGCACCTTTTCCTCCCTCCCCCTGCAGAGGCCATCTTAGGAAAGCAGTTTCTTGGGGTCTCTGCACACAGGGCTCTGCTTCTCTTTGTGACTTGAACAGTCACAGAAATGAGGATACCTGTTCCCAGGCTGCATCTGTCCTGGGCCCAGCAGAGCTGCTTGACACAGCACCGCACCCACACTGCTGCCCTTCACTGCATTCACATCTGTCCCCAGCTCTCCAATGCCCAGGACGTATAGGCACCATGCTCAGTCGCCCAAAATACACCAAACACATCTCTTCACGTCCCACCAGAGTGTGACAGTCGTTATCTTTCTTTGTTAGGTTTATTCGAATGTCTCGCTTCCCACTCTACTGCAGGCTCTATAAGGACATCAGCCTATTCTCTGTGTCCCCAGAGCTCAGGTACCCTGGAGATATTTGTTGAATGAGCATATATGAGGAAGCAGAGGGATATGGTAAAGGAGCCCAGTGTATTTATTCAGATGATCTGACCACCAGCCCTGCTGCAGACCACCTACGTGACATTAGGAAGCCCCTTTCGCAACTATTAAATGCCCTGTCTCCCAGAAGCGATTGTATGGAGGAGGTGAGGTCTATGTAAGGGTCTTTTCTAAACTGTGATGTCTGAATTAATATGCACTACAGGAATAGCCCCAAACTGGAAGCAACCCTGACGTCCTTCAATGGGCGAATGGTTAAACACAATGTGTTACATCCACACCACAGGATTCTACTCAGCAATGAAAGTAAATGGACTGTGGATGCACACGACAGTGCACAAACCTCACGCAAGCTTCGCCAAGTGAGGAAAGCCAATTCCACAAGGTAAAGACTGTATGATTCCACTGATTTAACGTTATGGAAATGACAAGATTATAGAAATGGAAAGCAGAGTAGAGTTCCCCCAGGGGCTAATGAGCAGGTGGGGGCTGTGAAAGCCAAACATGAGGGATCCTTGTGGTGATGGAAATGTCCTATCTTGAGTGCATTGATGCCAATATCCTGGTTGTGATACTGTTCAATGGTTTTGCAAGACGATAGCATGGAGGGGACTGAATACTCCCTTGTATGATTTCCTGCAACTTCATGTGCAAATCTCAAAATTAAAACTTTACAAAGATGCATTCTAGTTATGTAATTGAACTAGAAGTTTATAAGATAATAACTTATTCCATTGATTGCTCCAATCATGTCAGCTATTTTATGCACTGTAGCTCATTTACTCTTATTCTGTGCCACTGTTGTCTTATTTCACAAATGATAAAATTTGGCATTGGCAATGGTGAGGTCACAAAAATAGCAGAGCTGGGGTTTGGATCCCTAAACCACTGCATAGTCACCTCCTCTTAGGATAATGAGGCACTGTTGGGATTTGAGCCCAAGCAGCACTTAACACTCAAGCCACCTCTTAGTATATTTTATTAAGTTCAAAAATCAACAGCAATGACAAGACTAACTAAAAAGCCATTCCTCAGGGTTTCTTTTGTAGATGATGAAAATCTTCTGGAAACAGATAGTGGTGATGGTTGCACATAACTGTGGATACACCGAAAAACACTGAACTGTACACTTCAAAAGGATAAATTTCATGATATGAGATTTCTATCTTAATTTTAAAAATCTCTCCTCTCTATCAAAAAGTTATTACTGTGATCTAGAAGTCAGAGACTGACCTCAGAAAATAGTGGTAGTGGGAAGAAAATCTCGAAGGAAGAACTAACTTATTAAATGAAAGTGGGGACAGTGGGAAAGACATTGAAAATGCCTGAGGTTTTGAGCCAAGTGACAAGAATAGAGAGGAAGGAGGCCCAGGAGAAGAACATAATGGGTATGTTGAATTTGAGATGACAGCAGGCTGTCCTAGGGACCTCCAGTGGGTGAAGTAGGGACCCGACGTTTGGAAGAGAAGTCATGGCGGTTTGGGCTGCAGGAGCAGATGAACTAGCCCAGCTAGACAGAATCAAGACAGGAAGTCATTTATTACTAGGAGATAGGCTGGAAGGAATTAATCTCTAAGAGGAAAGTAGAGCTCAGCGTGTGAAATCTGCCATCTCCAACACACTGAATTCACAATTTTTCTTCTCTCCTTCAAAGGGGGAAGCCAGGTTCGGTGAGAGAACACAACTCAGAGAAGCACTGTGAGAAAAACATCTTCCCCTACGGACGTTTATTACCTGGTTTCCCCTGTCTATCCCGGTTATTGTCCTGAGAGGAATCTTGGAACACAGACAAGATGGCTTCGGTGTTAAAAATTATTGTTCACTTTTTTAAAGCAACATATTCTAAAACCCGGGTTTTCTCAAGTTTTTAAGTCAAATTTAACAAATCTTATTATTTTACTTACAAATCTATTATTATTTTTTGAGATGGAGTTTTGCTCTTGTTGCCCAAGTGGGAGTGCAATGGCATGATCTCGGCTGACTGCAACCTCTGCCTCCCGAGTCCAAGCCATTCTCCTGCTTCAGCCTCCCGAGTATCTGGGATTACAGGTGCCTGCCACCACGCCTGGCTAATTTTTTGTATTTTTAGTAGAAACGGGGTTTCTCCATGTTGGCCAGGCTGGTCTCGAATTCCTGACCTCAGGTGATTTGCCTGCCTCGGCCTCCCAAAGTGCTGGGATTACAGGCGTGAGCCACCACCCCTGGCCTAAATCTATTAATATTATATTAATAGTTTACCAGAAGACCTTAGAACTTAATTAAATTCCCTTGAACATTTTATAGCAATTTTATAATTAAAATGTACTTAATTTTCTTCTTAGGCACATTGGTTGTCTAATAAACAACACTTTTCTAAATAAATAATGCTTGCAAAATGAATGTCAATCCTTACACATATATCATGGGAATGAAATTATCTATCTTAAACAGTCACCACTAGCTGCATCTAGTAACCCCGCAGAGCCAAGCAGCCTTGGGAGTGGCTGGCCTTTTGGTGCTTTGGGAAAGGGTGGGCATGGGAAGACAGCTGTTCCCTGTAAAAGCAGAAGAACTAAGGATGCAGTGCAAACCTGACCATGAGAAGTTTCCAAGTTGTCCATAGAGCTGGTCCTTCCTGAGGCCATACCTTCCAACAGGAAGACTAGCAGGGTGGCCTCCTATGTCTACCCACACGTCAAACTTGGGGCATCTTCCTGTTCGCCTCATTTGCCTGTCCAGAGGTTGTCCACCTCCCAAGATGAATTCAAGACTTCTGCCCTTGGTTGCCCAGATCTTCAGGAATGACCTCATCTCTGAAGTTTGCTTTGTATACTCTCTCTCTCACTCTTCTGTTTCAGATGTGTATATCTTTTCAACTAATTCATATATGACTTAAAGGCAAGTGATTCCTACTTTCCTTTTAAGTTCCACCATGCTTGTCACGGTGCTAGCCACACAGTACAACTAGTACTCAGTGTTTTATAGAATCCATCGTTCATGATGGGATCCATCCTTTTGTTTTGGTATCTGTAATCAACATGAAAACACTCCAGCATAAACTCTATGAGATCATGCAGTTGCTGGTTAGTGAAAGCTTCAATTCTAGAGAAGTCAGTTGGTGGTTTTGAGAATCCATACTCCAGAAATGACACTCTCCAGAAGCAGCTGCAACAAATGCTTCTGACACCCAATTCTTGAGCAGTAATTGAGGCTTTATTAATAAATATGGCAAATGTCTGAAAGAGTATTGATGAGTAAAATTAGTTGCTAACTGATTAATGTTATAAATATTAGAAATGGGCCTCACTGTTGAAAATAAAGGCATTCAGGAAGTGTGAGCTGGTGAATATATTTTAAAGACACACCTGACCCTGCACAGGGAATAGAAATCTAGTGATATGTGTAGCCTGTACTCACATAGACGACACTCAGGCTCAATCCATAAAGAGCCCTGTGTCTAGCCATGGCTTTGGGAGCACCCCTCCCAAAAGTGTCTGATACTGACTATGAAAGTAAGAGCCTGCATCGGGGTGGTGTTGTGGGTGCCTTGCGGTTCTTTCACACAAGGTAGGTCCACCTGAACTACAGGGAGCTGAGACATCAGCAAACTTACAAAACAGATTGTATGAAATCTTTTATGCCTCCTTTTTCATAAATGTTTGCCTTTAAGAAAACAAACACATGGCAGAATTTGATCTGAGATTTGCTTTAACTAAAACCTGATAGTAAGGCTGCCAGGAGTTCTAATCTGCTCCCCAAAACACCAACCACAGATACCCTAAGAGCTGGGCATGACCAATAGTTTGCCTTTTATTGGTTTACATGAGATTCAGACCAATTAAGGGGGTTCTGTGTTTAGAAAAAGCTTGGCAAGAAGGAATTTATATGGTTCCTTTTGCGTTTCCATGAGTCTCCTGCTGAATCTCTCTGAGGGAGTTCACGCTCTGCCTTGCACAAGGATCTCCTGTAAAGACATCAGAACACAATCACCCTTTGGGTCAAATGGCCTTCAAATGATATCCACACGGAGCTCCAGGAAATCAGCACTTGGGGACTGACTTCAAGATGGATCATTCCTGATCCATGTTCTACGCAGTGATAAACAGCCAGGTTCCAGATCCTGCAAACATTTGCCTAATGTGCAGGAGGCAATGTCATTTATGTTTTCTGATTTATTCTTCAAAGAAGCCCCGTGAGACAGTTATTATTGTCTTTATTTTGCAGATGAGGAAACTGAAGGCTGAGTAAAAGATTTGTCCAGGGATTCACTCCAGTAAAAGACAGAGAGTTAGGGCTCAAGACAGGTCTTCCAGGCTCACTTTCCACAGCAGCAGTTTCTACACCTGACACTGATGGTTTTGTTGACAAGCCTCTTTCTTCCCTGTTGCTTCCTGACAATGACTTACACTATTCCAAGAGTGCTCACAGTCAAAAGGCACCCAGACTAAGCAAGATTGTATTCAGACTGAAGGACATTCCTTAAAGCCACAGGAAGGTGTTTAAAATCCAGAGTCCAGAATAGGGAAGTCCACGGGGTTCCTGACTCTTTGATAAGACAGCTGGGAAGACCAGGAGAATGGCATTAGTGTGGACTGATGGTTGAGGCCCAATAGCTCCAGCTCCGAAGCTGATGTGAGGCCTGCCCCATGCCAGCCTATAGCTCACACTTCAACCAATCAATCACACTCAATGTGATTGTTCTTCAGGGAGACAGTAAAATCTCAGATATGCTTTATTCTGGATGAAATGTTGGGCCACAAGTCTGGAAGACTGTCATTTTGTCACAGTTCAGCCGGTGGCTCCATCATGGGCACTCACACCCTATCAGCCTTGAGCACTTTGGCAGGAGATGCCCAAACATTTAGAGCAGTGTACAGGGCTGGCTTTCCCCAACAGAGGAGGCCTCCATCCACGGTGTCAGCAAATGCAGGCCTTACAGTTCTATGGCTGGGCATGCTGGTGGCTGCAGTTTAATAAGCGGATAGACTTGGCCGTTTATAAAATGCATCTCTAGGATTCTGTACATCATTGACTCTTGCCCCGAGCGACCAAAGATGATCCCTGATCCCCATGGGCTTACTGCCCAGCAGACGACAGCAGGCAGGAACGGTTACTGCCTTCTTGCATTACTCCTGGTAAATCTGGTACCTCTGGGTGCAAGGAGCTGAGGAAAAGAGCTTCAAGCACTCAGGAACAGGAGAGGTTGCTTCTGGCTGGGCAGGTTGGAGAGGTGGTCAGGGGACCCTGGGGTGGATGTTGAAAATTATCGGAGCTGAGGACAAAGAGCTTTAAGCGCTCAGGATTAGGAGAGGTTGCTTCTGGCTGGGCAGGTCGGGGAGGTGGCCAGGGGATCCTGGGGTGGGTGTTGAAAATTATCCTGGGAAAGAGTCCCCGAGTATTCCCCTTGAAATGTCTAAGCAGTCATCTTCACTTCAGCCAAGCCCAGGCAGTGGGGCAGAACTATTTTTCTTCTTTTGCTTTCTCCCATGGTCAAAGCCTGAAAATGCAGGCGTCATTCTCAAGTGGCTCTTGCTATGGAGCTGAGGACCCTGACTAGCAGAGGCTGATGTACCAGAGACATGTATACCCTCACAGGTGGCAGGGACCAGAGAGAGCCAAATGCTTGTGCCCAAAGACTGCAGTAAGAAACTTTGTGACTGTTCCTTCAGTCCAAAGTTAACGCTGATCAGCAGGTACCTGAGGTCTTAAAGCCATTTTATTAACCCAGATATAGGTTAGGTATGAGGCATGTGAGGTGTAAGAAGTGTGCTTACGATTTTTAAAGACTCCCTTGATGAGTCCAGGAGCCTTGGCTAACAGGAATTCCTTCTGAATTGCATGGGAGTCAGCATTTACCTGCAATTCCAGGTCTTTCCCACCAGAGTGCAGCAGTACACAGCCAGCTCTGACTTCAGAAATCACTTTAATTTGGAATTCATTTATTAATAGAAATCTGTACACTTGTCTTTACTAGAAAAGGAAAAGGCATGGGCTGAGGCACATCTACCATAAAGACAAAATCCAGAAGTACATTACTTTAGGAACCAAAGTTATGTAACCCTTTTGAGCCTCCGTGAATCCGAGCTTGCAGGGGTTTGTGAGAAACAAAGCAGGGCCTCTCAATTTTTCATGCGCATACAAGTCACCTGGACATCTTGTTAAATGCAGATTCTGATTTAGGAGGTGAGGGCTGAGAATCTGTGTTTCTAACATGCTCTGGGTGATGCTGCTAGTCCGTGAACCCCACAGACTTTCAGGAGCGAGTGATCAGAGCACTGTCTTATCCAGGGTCTTCACACATGCTGTTGCCTCCCATGAGGAGGGTCCCCATCTTGTGGCACAGAGTAAAAGTTTATTAAGCAATATCAAATGTATATTATGTCCCTTGAGGTGCAGACATGCACTGTACGAGGAAAGCCCAAGCAGAAGGCAAATCCAGAATTGGCAGAGCCAGGCCAAAACATTTCTATGTTCCCCTTGGGGAAAAAGAGGAGGAAATTGCACTTTTTATGAACGAGTTTAGCTTGGCTTCCTTTTGACTCCACACTCATTATGTACTACCTGTAGTATTTAATATAGTTAATGTAATATTGATCATCAATAAAGCAGAGGGAGTTTTAGAAGGCTTGACCTTCAGTGTTAACCCATGGTGGTGGGACAATTGTTGGTGACATTGGATCCTTCTCTTCCTCAGGCCTTCAAACCAATGGCTCCTCTGGGGTGGCTTCGATCAAGGTGAGATTGGTTTTGTCTTCTCTGTCTTCAGGTTTGACCAGGGGCTCTTCATGCTGCCCACAGGCTGCATGTAGAGTGCTCCATCTGGCCTCCAGGTTCTATGGCTCCTCCCTCTCCTCGATCCCCTGGAATTTCGTTGGACTCTTCGTACCTGGGAACCAGGTGGAGCAGTCTGCATGCAACCTATGGGGTAGCGTGAAGAGCAGTTGTCTTTGGAGCCAAGAAGCCTGGAAATAAAGGGAGACCATGCCACCAGGTGGCTAGCATTTGGCAGTTGGAGATGCCCTGTATTGACATCACCTGGGTGCTTGTTTAAGATGTGGCTTTATGGGACCCATTGAATTAAGACCCCTGGAAGTGGATTAGAGAGCCCCCCCACCCCACCTTTTTTTTTTTTTTTTTTTTTTTTTTTTTTTTTTTTTTTTGAGACAGAGTCTCACTCTGTTGCCCAGGTTGGAGTGCAATGGCACGATCTCAGCTCACTGCAACCTCTCCCTCCCAGGTTCAAGCAATTCTCCTGCCTCAGCCTCCCAAGTAGCTAGGATTACAGGCACCCACCACAATGCCCGGCTAATTTTTTGTATTTTTAGTAGAGACAGGGTTTCACCATGTTGGCCAGGCTGGCCTCAAACTCCTGCCCTCAGGTGATCCACCTGCTTGGCCTCCCAAAGTGCTGGGATTACAGGCATGAGCCACCGCACCCAGCCTAGAGAGCCCTTTTGCACACTGAATTTTGAGACTTGCTTCTCAGCAGGAAGCCAGGGATGCCTTTGGGAGAGCATGAATGGCAAAGAGGTACCTGCCTTTGGCTCTGGAAGTGATGGGCAACTTTCCCATGAGCAAGGAACCCTGGAGCACTTGTATTTTTGCCCCAGTGGCAAGAACACCTGCTCTGTAAGGACTCCACTGAGTCCCAGCTAAGGGGCTGGTTTCTTTCCCTGGTGGGGTGAAGGGAGCAGCTTTTCCTCCTTAAAATGCCATACCCATTTCATTGGTGCTGCTGCCTTTCCTGGACCTTTAAGATGAGGCAAGAGATAACGGTCTTAAACACACACCTTGAAAATACGGAGGACTCTGCACAAATAGCACCCTGTAAACCAAAAATAAAATATAAGCTCCCCCAACTGACTCAATGGACCTCTCCTCTCAGCCAAGGGGATTCCAAAGTAAACCTGAAAAACTAGTTTAGGCCACCATGGGAAGGGGGGCAGTGGTTAGATACGCTTCATTATACTCTCCTGCCTTTGGAATTCAGGAACAGCTGAACAGCATTAAATTAAAAGAGATCTTAAGATTAACAAAACAGACTCTTGGTAGCAATAAGGTACCAAATTCCAACCTGACTCTAGCATAACATCACATGACAGATAGCAGGCCCTGAAAGAAATCAAAGTATTTTCCCTCTAAAAGTATTTTCCCTCTAAATATATTTCTTTGACATATTTTGAAACAGCACTGCAAAGCTGTCTCTTGAGGAAGTTTACATTCTTCCCTTTCCAGGTCTTTTTCTGATCCTGGAGAGATTAGCTGAGAGTCTAGCACCTTTAAAAAGTCTGAGTAGGAAGCATTTGCCATCTATTGCCTCTAAGGGCAGCTACCTATAGCACTTCACAGAATAAGAACTTTGGTCTCCACAACCCTTTATCTTAACCAAAACACTCCTTTCTATTGATTCCAGGTCTTTAAATAATAACTAAATTCTCTCGACCAATTGCCAATCAGGAAATCTTTGAATCTCCTATGACCTGTAAGCCCCTGCTCCAAGTTGTCCTGTCCTTCCAGAGCGAACCAATATACACCTTACATGTATTGATTGATGTCTGCCTATAACTTCCCTTTCCCTGAAATGTAGGAAATCAAGCTGGAACCCAATCACCTTGGGCACATGTTCTTAGGACCCCCTAGAGCTGCATGTCATGGGTCATGGTCCTCACATTTCACTCAGAATAATTCTCTTCAAATTATTTTACAGAGTTTGGCTTTTTCAACAACAACTCGAACCAGCAAGAAAGTGTGGAAAATAGTGCTGATGAGAAAAATCCAGTTTTCTAGGCTAGAGGCGTGGGTCTGCCCAAATGCTGAGAGGCTTCTCCAACATGGCTCACCGCTCCTAGAAGTGGTGTGTGGCCGAGCTTGTGCAGAATATCATATCAGGACATACCTGCACCAGTTAGTCTAGGCCAGATCTTTTGACTGTGGGAGAGATTGGCTCCTCTGACCTGCATGCTGTTAGTAAATCAATGGCCACTTTCCCCCGATGAATGAATTTGGGAATAGTACCCGAATCAGAAAAGTTTCTGAGGATTTCTCTGGAATTCCAAGGATCTGTAAATCCTGTGGCTGGCTGGGAGCCTACTTTGATGATCTTTAATGCAGAAGAGGATGTATTTGAGCATCTGGCCTGGAAATTGACTAAATCTGTCTATAGCATAATTGGTTCAGAAAGCTGGAAGACAAATCGAGAATGGTGGGTGTAAATAGAAGAAAAGGTGGCAGAAGGGGAGCCAGATGGATGAGCTGAGACACAAAACACACACAAGCAAAGGCTGCTTGGGATGCCAGCAGAGCACATTTGCATCTGGGGTCCAGAATAGGACAGTCACAAGGGAGTCTCCTTGGCTTGGAGCTGTCTAGACCCAACCTCCAGCTCCCAAGACAGAGCCTGCCCCTAACCAGCAAGAACCCAACCACCTTCCACATGGGGCAATCCCTGACCACACTGGGATAGGTGGTCCAAACTGGCTTTATTAGTGAATTCAGAACACAAACAATTCATAGAAAAATCAGTGGATTTCTTAGAGAATTTAGGCTCAAGGCTGATGCAGAGGTCTCATCAGAGACAGATTCGGGAAAGATGATTTCTTGGTTGCTATATATAATTTTTCCTTTTGCACAGTGCCATTCCAAGGCAGCCTAAATACATTCTGTTTGCAGTTCTGTCAGGGTGTGGTAGAGTATCTTGCATGTGGTGGGCCCTCAATACTATGTTTGGTGATAGAGAGATTTCCTTATTTGATCAAGCCTTGCTGCATCCAGGAGGGAATCAATAGTTAAAAATGTCTGCTGCTAAGTTGCTTCTCATGCTCATTTGCCGGCGGTGAGTGAGAGAGGGTGTTGCCAAGCAGGCTTAACTTCCATCTGCACTCAACAGATACCTATAATTAAAAAATAATAAATTTTGTATTTACTTACAAACACTGAAGCAATTTTCAGAGTATCAAAAAGAGCCTGGGAGAGACCGTCGCAGTGAGAGATGACATTGAGCCAGGTGCATTTAACAGCACAACAATAAATAATTATGTTGCCCTTTTCAGAGCCGCGACGCATGACCCATCCAATTAAGCCTCCTGGAGTCTCCTTCTGATGGCCCATAGTTCACGACATCCTTCCCACATTTGTCATAACAGCTTTGTTTTCTGTATCTGCTTTCTTTCACAGTTTGCACCCCATGCAGTCAAATTTCATGCTTCCAAAATGAAAAATAAAACTGCTAGTTCTTGTCTCTTTGGGGGAAATTAGTCTTATTTCTCCCATAAATCATAAGCATGCTTCAGCTGTAAACAGAGCATTAGCAACTCTGGAAGTACATTAACTTCCGTTATTGGCAAGACCTGAGGTTACTGAGAGTGATTTATTTGTTGATTTTGACTTAGGGAGGGGAGGGCAGGTAGCTGCAGAGTGGGTGGGAGGTATGGGTTATTAAAAATTTCAGTAGAAGGAAGTAAGTTCTCATCCAGGCAGCCCCAGTTTATGCTGGTTGTCACAGCATAAGTATTAAGAGCATCCCTTTCCCTCTAAAAGTGTCCCAGCTTGGATGATAAATTATATGGTCACTCTGATTAAAGTGCAGTGAAAATAAGGAGCAAAATCTTGTTTTGTGAATGAAGCCAGACACAAAAGGCCACATGTTGTGTGATCTCATTTATATGAAACATCCAGAATAAGCAAATCCATAGAGGGAGAAAGTGGATTAGTGGTTGCCAGGGGCTGGGGGTTCCTGGGGGAAATGGGAAATGATTGCTAATGGGTATGAGATTTCTTTTTGGGTGAGAAAAATGTTCTAAAATTGATTGTGGTGATGGCTGCATGCCTCTGTAAATATGCTAAAAACCATTGAATTGTACATGTTAAATGGGTAAATTGGATGGCACGTAGATTATAGGTCAATAAAGCTGTTCTATTAAAACAAAGGTTAAAAAAATGTTAAACTACATAAATCTCAGAAAGGGAAAACAAACAAACAAACAAAAAGCTTGCATTCTGTCCTTCTGCTCGTGAGCACTCTGCCCTCTCAGGGCTGGTCCCTCTGAAACAGCTGATTCATTTGAAGGATGTGGTGGCACATGCGGGGATCTGGAGGGCCAGCCTCCTGCACACAACTGTATTTTTATGATTTTGTTGGAGCAAGAAAGGGAGCATGAGTTTCCCACAGTCATCGCTGAACATCAAGGTGTGTGTGTTGGCCTTTAAATGGCAGGGGAGCTGGTCGGGGGACCGGCAGGAACATCAGGTACGTAAAGAGCCCAGCAATGACAGCTTGGCTGGAAGGAAGAAGACAGAGGATTCTGATAGGGATTCACCCTTGCCCAGTCATGCCCAATGCCTGTGAGTTCCCATTTAGGGAGAAGAAGAGAGGAGTTATAGAATGTGGGTGAAGGTAGGCATGGGGGGAGCAGGAGTTTCAGTCTCCCCAAAGGAATTGAGCCCATGATTCCGCAGGTAGCACAGGGGTGGGGCCAGATCTGCCCTCTGAGGTCAGGAACTCTAGGGAACAGAGGACAGCCACTGAGGGGCCTCTTGATGCTTAGACCTCTCAGCCTAGTGCTTTGAAAGGGATTATGGGACCTAGAATGAGCCCTGTTCCTGATCCATCTCCCAGCATTGGGATCCTCCTTCAAAAGAAGGGAGTTGAAACATGTGAGGAGACTAAACATTTACCCTGCACATTTGTATATCCTCACCCCCTAGAACAGAGTCTGGCGCTCAGGAGTATGTGGTTGGACAGATGCACAACACAAAGGGTTCAGATGAGCTGATAAGGTTCCCTGGGGCAGCCTGTGTCCCAACCCAAGGCCCAGGGTATTTGGTCTGGGTCACCAACAGAGGGTGCTAGACACCTTCAGAACAAGGCTGGGTCTGGGGCCAGGGCCTGTCTGGAGGTGATGGAGTTCTCTCCTCATTGCAGACAGAGGTGGAGCTGGGGCAGGACTTGAGCCCCAGTATCCACACATTCAGCGAAGGGAGGAAACAAATCTGTTCCCTGCTTGGGCATTTCCCCAGCATTACAAAAGGAAAACCAACCCCTTGAATGGATAGAGGATAGGATCCGTGTTGGGTTTGCTCACTGGTCTATCCCCAAGGGCCCGCACACAGTGCCTGGACAGAGAGGGCATGTGAGAGTAGGAGGGAATGTGGGAAAACCAGACGGGAGAGGGGCCACAGTGTTCTGAGGCCTTATCTCTGGCCTTTGCCTAGTGAGTCTTAGAAACAAGAGTTACACGTGAACTCCTGTACACCACACAGTGGAGTCTGTGCCTGGGCTGGTCTTTCAGCTGGATAGAGCTAGGTAAGGAAAAGGCTCAAGCAGGTCTCATTAGCTATGCAGAGAAGACAATTTCCAGGAGTATGCACCTCTTCACACCACCCTCCCCACTCCCCAAACCAAGTCCATAAAAACAGAGGAGACAAAGCAAAGAAGGAACAGAGCAAAAATGATATCAAAACCCTCCTACAAAGGGCCAGCACATTGGGCCACCATGTCTTCAGGTGAGAGTGTCCATTTGATATTTTGAGAGTCAGAGATGGGGCTGCTGAGGTCACAGGTGAATCCAGGAATGGAAGAAATGGAGCTGAATGCATCTGCTGTTGAGCTGCTCATCATATAGTTTTCCGCATTTCACATACTTGTCTATTTTTCCCTTTATTGCAAGGAAATACTCGTTGTGTGCAAGGAAATCAGCAGGAAAAGGGGGCAGTCAGGAGTCAATGGGAGAGCCAGACAAACAAAGGAACGCTGTTCTTCAAAAACGAAGCCTGGCAACTGTCGCCCAGGGCTGGCTGTGAAACACTAACGCATCTGCAGGCATCTCCTCTGTGGGCAGCAGTCTTGCCACCTGCAAGGTTGCTCAAAGACAAATGTTGTAAGAACAAACCAAAAGAGCTTATGATGTTGTCCAGTGCGAGTCCCTCACAGTGGCACATTCTGCTGAGAGGGTCAGGTGTTATAACAGTGAATCGATGAGGAGGAGTTGAAAAGTTTTCTTCTTCCTGTGGGTTTAGCGTTCCCACATAAGCTTGAACAGTTGAAAGTGCCTGTGAACTCCTTATTTTTTGTTTTAAATTCTCCTGGGACATGTTCCATAGAATCTTAGGATTTTAGAATGGAAAGGAAAAAACAATAAGACCTTCAAAGTCTCTTCCTTATATTTACAGTTGGAGAAAGCCAAACACTGTGGTGGGTAGTGTCTGAGCCACACCTCAATACACACACCACACACACATACTCACACACTCACACAGAGAAAAAAGGGTAGTAAGGATGAATCTTCCTGATATTAAACACCAGCTAAAGGCCATTCCGTTGCATCTTGTTTATGGCTCTGCAGCTCACATCAGGGGCCCAGCTCTCCCCATGGCTGTGGAGTTCCCTGAGCACCACCAGCCCTCTTGCCAGAGAGTGTGAGTCTTGGCCATGGGGTGCCTTCCTTGCTTCTCAAGGACTTGGAAAGTGTTCTTAGAGTGAAACTAGAAAAATTTACCCATAAAGGATTAGCCATCTGTGAGAATTAACTAAGAAGAATTATTGGTAAACATGTCACCAAAGACATTGGAAACATCCAAAACTCAAGCTGACTCAAGGAGGAAATGTGGCCTGTGGTGATAATAGAGTATATGGAGTCCTAACCATGCCCTGTTTCGAGAAGGGCAGTGAGAATCCACAGGATGGCTTGCTCTGTAGGCCAAAGGCGTGAAGAGAAGAGAGGAAGTCAGGGAAGCCAGGCTCACCTCCCCTTCTCCCCACACACAGGGAGCTGGGGTGCCGGTTAAACCTCCAGAAGCCATCCAGCAAGTCTGTCCCCAGAGTCAGGAGGGAGATTCCCTCCCAGCACCTGGGCCAGGAGAACATTCTGAATGTCGACCAGCACCAGCATCTGATTTTCCACCCTGGAACTGTCTACAGAGGCAGAATGCCCTGAGCAGGTGGTAGCCTCCCCTTCTCAGTGCATTTCTCATTGTAAGTGCATAACTTGTTACTCTAGGGTGGGGGAAGCATAAATAGTAAAACAGGCCCAAGACAAGAGCAGTGCTCTCTTTATTAGTTTTCTGGGGCTACTGTAACAAATGACCACAAATTGAGTGACTTAAAACAACAGAAATTCATTCTCTCACAGTTCTAGAAGTGAGGAGTCGGAAATCAAGGTATCAGAAAGGCCACACTTCCTCTGAAGGTTCTAGGGAATAATCCCTGTTTGCCTCTTTCAGCTCCTGGTGGCTCTAGGCTTATTGGCTTGTGGCTGCATCACTCCAGTCTCTGCTTCCTTCTTCGGGCAGCCTTCTCCCCTGTGTATCAAATCTCTCCCACCTTTCTCTTAATAAGGATACCTGTCATTGGACTTAGGGCCCACCCTAAATCCAGGATGATTTCATCTCAAGATCCTTAACTTAAGGACACTTTTTCTAAATAAGGTCACAGTCACAGTTTCCACAGGTTAGGACTTGGCCATATCTTTTTGAGGGCCATGATTCAACCCGCTACACTGACCCACATCAGTGTCCCAGGCCTGCCATGCTAGGCCAGCCTCTGGGGGATGTACACTTTCACAGGGATAGCCAACCCATTGAACTGTCCGGGGGCAAACTGCCTTCATCAAGGTAGCATCGTGCTCTTATTTTAAGCTAATTTTGCTGACCACTTCAGCTCTGCCATTGTATATGAAAATGTACCCGTGAAGGTGTCCTTAGCTGGTCCCCACTGCCTGCAAACCAAATGCTCAGCCTTGAGGAGCACATCACATGACAGACAGAGTCGACTTTCAGAAAATGTCTGGGAAATTTCCCCCTCTGTGGTCAAGAAGCTTCTAGAGAAGGTTGGGTATTCCTGGATATGGAGTAAAAAGAGAGGCTTGGCTAAACTCATTTATTAAAAAATGCAGTTTCCTTGTGTTTTTTCCCTAGGGGAACATACAAAGGGCTTGTCCCGGCTCTGCCAGTCCTGGATTTGCCTTCCACTCTGGCTTTCCTTCTGACCGTGCAGGTCAGCACCTCGAGGGACAGCAGCTCTGCACAGACATGCTCAGCCTCAGAGCAGCTGCCAGGCATGGCAGAGGCTCAAAGTGCTTCAGCCCATGCTTCAGTGAGTGTCTGGCAACCAGGAATAGATAAGGAATGGGAATAGCCACTTAGAGGCAGGACACACAGTGGGTCAGGCCTTAGAATCTAGACTCAGACTGGGTTTGAACGTTGGACCTGCCACTGGCCAACGATATGACAGTGATCAGATTCCTTAATCTCTCTGAGCTTCATCTGAAAAGTGAGCAGTTGTGAAGACTGAACAAGTTTCCCAGGTAAACTGCTGAACATTCTGTGCTGGCTCTCAGTGTGTGTTCAGTAAGCATTCCTTGTTAAGGCTGTTCTAATTATTAAGAGGAAAGAAATTGGCCTATTCCGCCCCTTTATCAGATCCCTCAAAGCCCAGGGCTAATGGATTGGAAACAGAACTGTGAAATAATCACCTCCACCCCGTGAACTCCTCCACTTTCTCACCTCTCTTGTCATTGCAAATGCATTTTCAATCACTCAGAGACTTTGTCTTGATCGTCTAATTTGTGTAAAATAATGCAAGGTTGGTTTTCTAGATCTGAGGAGCCAGGAGGAAAGAAGTTATGATGACAGGCTCTGTCATTGTCTCCTACCATAGTCCTGTAGGTCTGGAAGAGCTTCAAGCTACACGTTGCCTTCTCAATCTGCCACTCTCTTGCAGAGTGCTCTGAACAAGAACTGTTAATAATTGCTTCCCAACTAAAGAGCCCAGTGCAGCCCACAGAATACCTGACAGAAGGCCCAGCCAGTAGAGCTTAACTGGGGACTGGGGAAGAAAGGACAAAATGCCTCTCGCAAGTGACGTCCTCACTACTGCAGCATAATAGCCCAGCACACGAGGCATTTGTCTGATCCTCACTCCACCAACAGAAAGCAATTGGGGTGGAACCTCCCTGTCATCAGCTCCCATGCAGTCCTGAATGAACCCTCTTGCCTTGACCCACTCACCCCTCACACACCTCCTCCCCCATCAGATGGCTTTTTTCTCCCTTTCCTCCAATGCCAAGTTATTTCTACCCCACGGCCTTTGAACAACCTCCACCTCCCGTCAGATACACTTTTTCTCAGACCTTTGCAGGGCTGGCTCCATCTCCTCACTCAAGTCTCAACTCAAACATCACCTCCTACAAGGCTATGTGGTCTAAATAAATACTCCCACTCCTTCCCTGGTCAATGAGCCTGTTTTGTTTTCTTCATAGCACTTCTCTGTATTTGATATGGTCTTATTCTATGTTTACAATTTGTTGCCTGTTTTCATTTCCCAGGAGGTCAAAGGGCTCTGTTAAGCTGTGCACATTGTCAAGTTCCCAAGCGCTAATAAAGAGGGTCTGCAGGAGGCGGAGGAGGAGAGGGAGGATCTGGACGCTGAGGCTGGTGAATGACGTTACTGGGGGAGCTGAGGAGGACTAGGAAGAGCATTCCAGGTGAGGGTATCAGCAGAAACGAAGCTCGGAGGCCCGAATGTTGGTGAGACTGTCAATGCTGAGTGATGACACTGGTCCTTGGCAATGAGACTTGACTGCTACTGCTCTGGCAACTTCAAGTCCTGCCCAGGGTGGATGGGAACGGGGATGAGGAATGCACCCAGGAGGGTTTTGGTGGAGTCCTGGAAGCCTGTGGGAGGCCAAGAAACAGCGATGGTGAAGGAGTGGAGACCCCGGGGTCATCGCTGCGAGCTACAGCACAAGCCCAGGAGCAGGAAATGAGTCACTGGAGGCTCCCAGAGGCAGTCAGCAGGGCGAAACTTTCAAGCCAGATCCCGCAGTAAAGCAAGCCCCGACTCTCCCTGAGAGGGAGGCATTATTTAATAACTGTCCGCAGCGGGAGATGCTGGGTGCGTGCATCAGGAAGGGTGGAAAGACAGCTCTTACTTAATCACAGTGCTGATCCATTACTCAACTCACAGAGTGCATCTTGTCCATCTGCCAGGGGCCAAGAGTTGGGTTCTTGGCTCTGCCTCCAGCTGCATCTCAGCGATCGGCATTTCCTTGGTTTTTCTTTTTATGGGATTAGGCTGTTCACTCCCTCATCTGCCTCTTAAGGAAACAGGGAAGATTATCTGACTAATATCTGTAAAGTTCTTTGGAGACCCATTGAGAATGAACCAAAGATTACTGGAATAGCGATACTGTACTTAAGTTTACACGGCTATTTTTTGAAAAACCTTAAAGAGCCTTGCTGATGATGGAGTGGATTTTCTTACAGTATAGTTCAACTTTCATTCTTTAGCCTCCAGAGACGTAAGTTGAACCTGGACCCAGGATCACAGTGATGTTACTTATTCACTTACTGGGTTGTTAACATGTTTAGTACTGAGTTGTAGAGTTCTTGATATGTTTCAAATATAAATCATTTGTCAGATAAGTATATATATGTGTGTGTGTTTGTCCCGTATATATCTCCAATTTATGGTTTACCTATTAATTTTCTTAAGAGCGCTTTTTGATGAACAGAACTTTTAAATGTTATATATGTATATACATTTATTTCAATAGCTTTCAGAGTACAAATGTTTTTTGGTTACGTGGATGAATTGTATAGTGTTGAAGTCTGAGATTTTAATACACTCGTCACCCTAATAGTGTACATTGTACCTCATCCACTTCTGAGTCTCCGAAGTACATTATACCACTCTGTATGCCTTTGTGTACCCACAGCTTAGATCCCACTTTTAAGTGAGAACATACCTTTTTGGTTTCCCATTCCTGAGTTACTTCACTTAGAATAACGGCTTCCAGCTCCATACTAGTTGCTGCAAAAGACATTATTTTGTTCTTTTTTATAGCCAAGTAATAGTCCATGGTATTGGCTGGGCGTGGTGGCTCATGCCTGTAATCCCAGCACTTTGGGAGGCTGAGACAGGTGGATCACCTGAGGTCAGGAGTTCGAGACCAGTCTGGCCAACATGGTGAAACCCTGTCTCTACTAAAAATACAAAATTAGCCGGGCATAGTGATGCGCACCTGCAATCCCCACCACTCGGGAGGCTGAGGCAGGAGAATCACTTGAACCTAGGAGGTGGAGGTTGCTGTGAGCTGACATCGCGCCATCGCACTCCAGCCTGGGCAAAAAGAGCAAAACTCCATCTAAAAATAAAAATAAAAAATAGCCCATGGTGTATGTATATATCTCTATCTCTATCTCTATCTATCTGTCTATCTATCTATCTATCTATCTATCTATCTATCTATCTATCTATATGACATTTTCTTTATCCACTTATTGGTTGATGGATACTTAGGTTGATTCCATTGCAACTGTGAATTGTGCTGTGATAAATATCATACAGATGTCTTTTTGATATAATGACTTCTTTTCCTTTGAGTAGATACCCAGTAGGGGGGTTGCTGGATTGAATAGTAGATCTACTTTTAGTTCTTTAAGAAATCTTCATACTATTTTCCATAATGGTTGTACTAATTTACACTCCCACCAGCTGTGTACAAGTTTTTCACCATCTCCATATCAGCATCTATTGTTTTTTGACTTTTTAATAATGGCCATTCTTGCTGTAATAAGGTGGTGTCTCACTGTGATTTTAATTTGCATTGCCCTGATGATTAGTGATGTTGAGCATTTTTTCTTATGTTTATTGGCCATGTGTATATCTTCTTTTGAGAAATATCTATTCATGTCCTTTGCCCACTTTTTGATGGGATTATTTGTGTTTTTCTTCTTGTTGATTTCTTTGAATTCCTTGTGGATTCTAGATACTAGTCCTTTGTCAGATACAAAGTTTGCAAATATTTTCTCCCATTCTGTGGGCTGTTTACTCTACTACTTATTTCTTTTGCTGTGCAGAAGCTTTTTAGTTTAATTAGGTCCCATGTATTTATTTTTGTTTTTGTTGCATTTGCTTTTGGGTTTGTCGTCATAAATTCTTTGCCTAGGCCAATGTCCAGAAGAGTTTTTCTTAGATTTTCTTCTAGAATTTTTATGGTTTCAGGTCTTAGACTTAAGTCTTTGATCCAGCTTGAGTTGATTTTTGTATAAGTGAAAGATAGAGATCTAGTTTCATTCTTCAGCATGTGGCTATCCAGTTTTCTCAGCACCACTTATTGAATACGGTATTGTTTCCCTGATTTATGTTGTTGCATGCTTTGTTGAAGATCAGTTCAACAAAGTATTTGGCTGTATTTCTGAGTTCTCTATTCTGTTCCATTGGTCTATGTATCTATTTTTATACCAATACCATGCTGTTTTGGTAACTACAGCCTTGTAGTGTAATTTGAAGTCAGGTAATGTGATTGTTCCAGATTTGCTCTTTTTCTTAGGATCACTTTGGCTATTAGGATTTTTTTTTCTAATTCCCTGAAAAATGATATTGGTATTTTGATAGGAATTAGATTGAATCTGTAGATTGTGTTGGGCAGTATGGTCATTTTTACAATGTTGATTCTCCCAATCCATGACCGTGAGGTATATTTCCATTTGTTTGTGTCATTTATGATTTCTTTCAGCAGTGTTTTGTAGTCCTCTTTATAGAGATATTTCACCTCCTTGGTTAAGTATATTCCAGGCATTTTTTACAGCTATTGTAAAAGGGATTGAGTTCTTGATTTGATTCTCAACTTGATTGTTGTTGGTGTATAGCAGTGCTACTGCTTTGTGTACATTGGTCTTGTAACCTGAGACTTTATTAAATTCATTTATTAAATCTCAGAATTTTTTGGAGGAGTCCTTAGAGTTTTCTAGGTATAAGATCATATTATTAAGCAAACAGGGATAGTTTGACTTTCTCTTTTCCAATCTGGATGCCTTTATTTCTTTCTTTGGCCTAATTGCTCTGGATGGGACTTCCAGTACTATGTCGAATAGAAGTGGTGAAAGTGGGCATCCTTGTCTTGTTTCAGTTCTTATGGGGAATGCTTTCAACTTTTCCCCATTTAGTATGATGTTGGCTGTGGGTTTGTCATATGCAGCTTTCATTATTTTAAGGTATGTTCCTTCTATGCCTAGTTTGTTGAGGGTTTTCATCATAAAAGTTTGCTGGGCTTTATCAAATGTTTTCCTGCACCTATTGAGATGATCATATGGTTTTTGTTTTTAATTCTTCTTGTGTGATGTATCTCATTTATTGACTTATGTGTGTTAAACCATCCTGCATCTCTGGGCTGAGATCCACTTGATGATAATGTATTGTCTTTTTGATGTGCTACTAGATGCAGTTTGCTGGTGTTTTGTTGAGGATTTTAGCATCTATGTTCATCAGGGATGCTGGTGTGTAGTTTTCTTTTTTGTTATGTCCCTTCCTTGTTTTGGTATTGGAGTGATACTGGCTTCATAGAATGAGTTAGTGAGGAGTTCCTCTTTCTCAATCTTTTGGAATAGTTTCAGTAGGATTGTTACCAATTCTAAAGGTCTGGTAGAATTTGGCTGTGAATCCATCTGAACCTGGGCTTTTCTTTCATTTGTTTGCAATTTTTAAAAAATTACTGATTCAGCCTTACTGCCTGACTGCTGGGATAAAAATCACAGACTTTTCCTGCTGAGCCCAGCACTGCACCTGTGCCTCTACTAAAAGAAACTTTCCACAAGTGGAACATTCTGGGACTCAAGGCTTGCTCTCTGAATTCTTTTGTCCCACAGGTTGCTCCCTTGATGTGGTGTATTCCTCCTTCCCCTAGAAGTAGGAATCCCTGAGAGCCAGGCTACTGGGAGCTTTGCTACTCCTATGGGTCTAGCTGCCCAGTGGGGCTGTCACACTCTAAGCTGGTGTTGGGGAATGCCTGCAAGGGATCCAGAGATGTGATCTGTCCTCAAGTCTCTCAACAGTGGGTGCCAGCACCAGTTCTGACAGGGGTGGCAGGAGAGTGATGTAGGTTCTGTGAGATTCCTTAGTTATAGTCTTAGTGCACTGGCTTTCTCAAATGCTGGTTGTGGTAAGAATGAACTGGTCACTTGTACAGACTCAGGACTCTTGGTTAGCCAGGGTGATGCAGACAATGGAGATAATTGAGACCACACACAAGTGGTATAAATATATATATGTGATATAAATATATAGTGGTGTATATATATCATATTTTATATATATTTATACATATAATTTTCCCTATATATAATTTTTATAATATATGCAATTTATATATACATAGTTCTATAATATATGAAAAAAGATCTATAATGGAATATTATTCAGCCTTTTAAAAATGACATTATAGTAAGTGAAATTAGCTAGATCAAAAAGGACAAATAGTGTACTCAAAATAGTCATATTCATAAAGACAGAAAGTAAAATAGTGGTTACCAGGGGCTGGGTAGAGGAGAGAATGAGGAGTTACTATTTAATGGGTACAGAGTTTCAGTCTGGGATGATGAAAGAGTTTTGATATGGATGGTGGTGATGGTTATATAACAATGAAAATGTACTTAATACCACTAAATTGTACACTTAAAAAGGGTTAAAATGGTAAATGCTATGTAAATTTTACCACGAAAAATAATTTAAAATACCAGCAAGGGTACTACATTCCTTATTTTATAGGAGAGGAAAACAAGGCACAGACACCAAGGAACTTGCTCGAAGCCATAGAGCTAGGCAGGGGCAGAATTAGAACATGCCTACACAAAACGAGCTTCCAACCTATGCTCCCAGCAGTTTCCTGTATTGTCTCTTTCAAAGGTATTTTTTCGTGGTAATAGTTATAATGGCACAAATTCGCACAATTTAAATGTACAATGATTTGGCTGAATTGTGGACTATTTAGTATATCCATTTAGTATATTATAGAACCATTAAAGTTATGTTCCTGAAGAATTTTCTAATAACATGGATAAATTATCTACAATTTATTTACACACTAAGTGGGGAAAATGTCAGTATACAAAAGTGAACTTACATTATGATCCCAGTTTTATTTTTTAAAATTATACAAAGGCATAGTTTAAGTATGGCTAAGCATTAAAAGAAGGGATTATATTTAAGTTATAATGAATTTATTTTGGAATTGTAAAATTTGAAGTTTTTTTTCCAATACTTTTCTGAGTGTTTCTGTATTCATTATCTAATTGCTGTGTAGCAAATTCTACCCAAATTTAGTAACTTACATAAATAACAAGCATTTCTTTTCTGTCACCGTTTCTGAGGGCCAGGACTTTGGAAACAGGTGGACCGACAGCTCTAGCTTGAGATTTCTCATGAGGATCAGTCAGGGCTGTGGTCACTTGAAGGCTCAACTGGGGCTGGAAGATCTGCTTCCAGGGAGTCTCATTCACGTGGCTGGCAGGATGGGTCCCCTCCACAGTTGTCTTGGAGTGTCTTCACAACACAGCAGCTGACTTGCCCCAGAGCGAATCCTACCCGCAAAACCAAGGAGGACACTGAAATGCCTTCTATGACCTGGCCTCAGATGTCGCACATTATCACTTCCACAGTATTCTATGAGATCCACAGACTAATCCTAATTCATGCGAGGGGACTGCACATGGGAATGAGTTCCAGGAGGTGTTCATCATCTTGGAGGCTGCTTCTGCAGTGTCAAATTTTGTAAACTAATGCGTGACAATGTAGAATCAGGATTATGCCTCTGGGTATTCCTCCTCACAACCCATAATCTTAGTCTAATGATGAGAAAACATCAAGCAAACCCAAATTGAGAGATATTCTACAACATACCTGGCCAGCACTCAAAACTGTCAGGGTGCTGATAAACAAGGAAAGACTGAGAAGGTCAGAGGAGACTAAGGAGACGTGATGATTAAATGTAATGTGGGATTCTGGATGAGATCCTGGAACAGAAAAAGTACACTAGTAGAAATACTGGTGAAATACAAATAATGCCTGGAGTTTCATTGATGATACTGTACCAATGTTAATTTCTTGTTTTTGACAAATGTACCATGGTAATGAAAGGGGTTACCATTAGTGGAAACTGCATGGGAGGTATATGAGAACTGTGTGTACTCTATTTGCAACTTTTCTGTAAAATTAAAACTATTCCAAAATAAAAAGTTTATTTAAAAAATATATTAATATTTCTTTTTAAAATAAACTTTAAAAATTAAATATTAATACATATAAAATAAAATATTAATATACTTTTTATTTTGGAATAGTTTTAATTTTACAGAAAAGTTGCAAATAGAGTACACACAGTTCTCATATACCTCCCATGCAGTTTCCACTAATGGTAACCCCTTTCATTACCATGGTACACTTGTCAAAAACAAGAAATTAACATTGGTACAGTATAATAAAAAATAAAAAAAATTAATAAAATACATAATAAAAAAAGAAATATAGTTTAAAATAAAGGTAAATATTTGACTGATTGGATTTATTTTAGAAGTAAAGGGGAATCTTGTTCTGAATAAGAAAGCAGAAAATTCAAAAAGGGGTCATGCAGAGCAGAGAACCACTGCCATTGGGAAGCTTGGCTCCCAATAAGTTTAATGGTTCTATAATATACTAAATGGATGGTCCACAATTGAGCCAAATGTTTAGACATTTAAATTGTTTCCATATTAGTGCTATTATAAATATTACCACAAAAAATACCTCAATGCATTTAAATGCGAATGTGATGATATGCATTATGAATTCTCAAGAGGGAAAGCTATTTCTTATGGAATAAATTTCAATGAAAAGCCATCAAAAGGAACTTTTCTCACATATCCTTTGTTGTCTTATGTGTTTTCAGCCTGATCATCGATGGTTCTAATCAGATGTCTGAGTTTGTCCTCAATGTTTCAAAGCTTGGCTCAGCAATAAAGGGTCTTTGGCCTTCTTTCTTTCAAGGGTGCCCTTGTTCTGTCCACAAGCACTTGCCGAGCACCTGCAGTGGGACCAGGGGCAGTGCCAGGGGCTAGTCACAAAGGTGATTAATACAGGCCCCTACTCTCCAGCTGATCTAAACCAATTTGATTTATGAGTGTGTCAGGTCCTTTTTGGTGGATGATGATGGCTTCCAATGATTAGGGGAATCCCACAGATGCCTCGGTCCAACCGCCTCCCAACAAAGTAATGCGCTAAAGTGAAAGCAAATTATAGGCCCTATTCCACAACATGAATCAACTTTCATTAGCAAGCAGGTAAAGAGCCGGTCACTCAACCTGTTCTGTCATTTTGGTGACTTCCTCAATCTCTGCTCTTTCAGGCCCTCCAACAGACACCCTGCAGGAAAGTTTCACTAAAGGCAAATGCGACTGTATCCTGACAATAGGTCAACTAAATCAAATCAACGGCAGAAGCTTCTGGTAGGTGGAAGGCCCAGGGACAAGCCGAGTTTAGACCTCGAGTGTGCTCTGTTCTGCCCATGAAAAGGCAGAGAGGCCTGTATTAGTCTTTCTGGCCCACAACGTAGCTTGAACTCCACCCATTCTGTAAGTGGAAAATTACATTCCGCATCCCTTACCCAAAGAGCAGGTCCTCTGGTGCAGATTCAGATAAGGATATTTGAAGTTGCTGCAGCCCATCTGGGCCATGGACTCCTTTTAGGGCTTTTCAAATGTTTGCTAATCACCCTTCATGTATGGGTCCCTGACTAAGATACTTCAAATACTAACTAAAAGCTCCAGGTTGTGGATAAAAATTGACACACACGTTATACTATTAGAGAAACATAACACAAAAATTAAAATAATTCGAATACAATGATAGGAGCAAATGTCTGTAAAAAGCACTCTAAGAACCCAGATGTGGAGCCGGGCGAGGAATTGGTGAGGCTCTCAGCGGTGGTGTTAGGGAAGTTTCTAGAGGAGCCAGTCTTAAGCAGAACTCCAAAGGATGGACAGATGTTTCTCAGGGGCCCCTGGGGAGAAAGGGATTCCAGGCACAGGGAGCCACTAAGGAAGGACAGAGAGCAGGAGAGAGTTGGTTACAGACAGACATGGCGTGGGATCTGAGCACGAGAGGTGGTGGGCATGGAGATTAGAATGGGAGCCAAGTGCCTGGAGTACCAGCTATTTGGGAGGCTGAGGCAGGAGGATACCTCAAGCCCAGGAGTTCCAGGCTGCAGTGAGCTGTGATTGCACCACTGCACTCCAGCGTGGGTGACAGAATGAGACCCCATCTCTAAAAAAAATTTAAAAGGGAGGGATTGAAAAGGGGAGGGAATCCAAGTCTCGAAGGCCACCCCAGACTGAGAAGTGTGGATTTGATCCTGTGGGTAAGAGCCATTTGAAGATTTTGAGTAGCATTTAAAGTGCACAACTGGATTGATATTTTTTTTGTTTTTTTTTGAGGCAGAGTCTCACTGTTGCCTAGGCTGGAGTGCAGTGGTGCGATCTCAGCTCACTGCAACCTCCGCCTCCCGGGTTCAAGCAATTCTCCTGCCTCAGCCTCCCGAGTAGTTGGGATTACAGGCATATGCCACCACACCGGGATAATTTTTTGTATTTTTAGTAGAGATGGGGTTTCACCATGTTGTTAGGCTGTTCTTGAACTCCTAAACTCAGATGATCCACCCTCCTCAGCCTCCCAAAGTGCTGGGATTACAGGCATGAGCCACCATATCTGGCCCAGATTGATCTTTTCAAATGTTATCTCTGGCAGTCATGTGGAGAAGAAGTGAAAGGGAAGAGAAATTGGAATTAGGGTAACAGAACTTGTAGTAACAATTCTGGCAACAGATGTTGATCGTGAGGTGAGGAAGTGGTAGGAAAGTTACCTTTCTGAGCATTTCCTTGGAGCCACACTGTATGTTGAGCACTTTACATCTATAGAATCATTTCATCTTCACAACCTTAGGAGGTAGGCACTATACTATGTCCATCTTAGACACGAAGAGAGCGAGGTCTGGATAAGCTTGCCAGATAAAATACAAGATACCCGGTTATATTTGAATTTCAGGCAAACCAGTAATACTTTTCTGGTATACATACGTCCCATGCGATATTTCATTTTCTAAATCTGGCACCCGAAGGCCTAGAAAGGTGAAGCAAGTTGCCCAAGATGTCCTAGCCGCCAAGTGCCAGCGCCAGAATTGGACTCGCGGGCAGGTGAGAGCCTACACTTGGCTCCACCCTGCCTGGCTGTGCCGCCTCTCACAGGTGGAGCTGGCTGGGCTCTCAGCCAACAGAGAGGGCTTGCAGGAGTGGAACCTTGGCCAGGCCACTCGAGTTCGTCTTCAGGCAGCTTCGTTTACCCTTTCTCTCTGCCTGCTTTATTTATTTATTTTTATTTTTTTTTTTTTTACTATACTTAGAGCAGGTCTGCAAACCTCCTATAAGCTATCTTAGTGCTGACAGAAAAATCCTGGCTTGTGACTAAGTCACTAAATCCCAGGAACTCCAAAGGTTTCTCTGCCCTAGGGTTCAGAACATTTTTCCAGCTCTCCCCTCCCACTGAGCACTGTAATTAGGAACTTATTCAGACCTGATCTGCAGACAATATGCATTGACAGCTCTGCATACCTGTTCCCACTGGCCTGGCATATGAAGCCGCAACTTAAACAGAACTGTTTTAAGAGATTTAATAAGGTTTCACCTGAGGCACAAAATACAATTGTACTTTCAACATTGGAATGTTTCAAACGTTTGACAAATGAATACTGGGTGCTGGTAATCCTGTGAAGTGCAGGGCGGAAATATTACTCTTTGGAGTTACTATCCTTACTAGTTTCATTTAAAAGACAGACATCAAAAAACAGACCCAGAACAACACAATGAATGTTGCAAGGAGGGAATACAGAGGAGCCGGTGGGAGTCCAGGAAGAAGGTGGGGTCATGAGGATCTGGCTGCTCACAAACCACCCCATCGGCATTGCTGGAGAGCTCATTAGGAATTCAGAATCAGGGACCCCAACCAGACCTACCGAATCAGACCCTGCATTTTTCTTTTTGCTTGTTTTCTGTTTTTCTGAGACAGGGTCTCAATCTGTCACCCAGGCTGCTGTGCAGTGCGGCAATCATAGCTCACTGCAGCCTCGAATTCCTGGGCTCAAACAATCTTCCTGCTTGTAGCTGGGACTGCAGGCGTATGCCACCATACTTGGCTAGTTTCATTATTTTTATTTTTGCAGAGGCAGGCTCTTGCTATGTTGACAAAGCTGGTCTTGAACTTGTGGGTTCAAACGATCCTCTCACCTTGGCCTCCCAAAGTGCTGGGATTACAGGCATGAGCCACCACAACCAGCCTTAATAAGATCTCCAAATGAGTCCTGTACACATTCAAGAGACATGACATTGAATAATAAGCACCATTCACTGCAGAGATGATACATGAATTGAATCTAGGAGGAATAGCTTTCCAAGTGGGGGTTTAGAGGGAAGGCATTAGAGGGAGAGGAAGCAGTAAGCAAGGGCATAAAGAAAAGAGACACATTCAGGAAATGACCCAAAACTTTGGTACATCCAGAGCCCAGTGGTACACAGGGAGCAGTAGCCAGGAGCCTGCAAAGGTTGGCAAAGATGCCTTAGAGAGGGGAAGATGGTGAGTGGCTTTCTTGCCACATGGGAGGGTTGGAGTTTTTAAAATAAAATTGTTCAAGCATACAAAAAAGTATCAGTAACAAGCATAAAATACAATAATGAGTATCAAGCATAAATAAAACCTTACAGATCAGCGTCCTGTGTATTCCCACCCACCCGTATTCCATTCTCCTCCCTTCTTCCTGAACCTGACTTCTGTTCTGAGTTTGGCCTTACCGTTCTTATGGATGTTTTTCATAATCTTCACACATGTGTTTGTATAGATAAATATACAAGATTGTTTTGCATGCTATTTTACTACTATGTATTTTACTACATAAACAATATGTATTTTACTACAATTTTACTTTCTGTTCGACACTGTTTTTTAAGACTTATTGTTGAGGCTGGACATGGTGGCTCATACCAGTAATCCTCCTAGCACTTTGGGAGGCTGTGGCAGTGGATCATTTGAGGTCAGGAGTTTGAGACCAGCCTGACCAACATGGTGAAACACCTTCTCTACTAAAAATACAAAAGTTAGCTGGGCGTGGTGGCGTGCGCCTGTAATCCCAGCTACTCGGGAGGCTGAGGCAAGAGAATTGCTTGAGGCCGGGAGGCAGAGGTTGCAGTGAGCCTCCGTCTCCAAAAAAAAAAAGACAAAAAAAAGACTTAACAGGGACGAGGCCCTAGTTAATTCATTTTTGACTACCTTAGAATACTTCTTTGGATGAATATGTCACGCTTGATTCTCCTAATGATGGATATTTTGTTGTTTCCAGTATAGACAATGCTGAAATGAGGGTGGTATGAGTCTCCTTGTATACATGCTTGAGTTTCTGTAGGGAACATTTCCAGGAGCAGAGTTGCTGGGTTATAGAATATGCACCTCTTCAACTTCTCTAGATAACATCATATTGTTTGCCAAAATGTTTGTACCGATTTACATTCCTACTAGGATAGCATGAAAGTTTCTGTTTCCCACATTCTCTCCAACACTTGATAGTGTCACATTTAAACGTTTTTGCATGAAAGAGGGATACACTCTCATACACATGAGATAGACATGAGAGTGGGATACAAAGTGGAAACACTTTGATGAGAATGGGATAACATCTCTTATTTGCTTTTGTTTGTTCAATTACTAGTGAACTTGAGCATGTCATTGTATATTTACCATCTATTTAGGTTTCCTCTTCTGTGAATGGCCAGTATATACCCATTGCCCACCTACCTCGTGGGTTGGTTGGCTGGAATTGATATGTAGGCTTATTAATATATTCTGGGTACAACTCCTTGATTAGTTATCTGTATTTACAACTTTTCTCCCAGGTTTGGCTGGCCTTTTTGTGGTGTTTATGGTGTTTTTTTGTTATACTTCAGCTTTAAATTTTAGTATAATCGAATGAATCTATGTTTTCCTTTTTGTTTTGTGTATATGCTTTGGACTTTATTCCCTTCCTTGATGTTGTAACAATATCCTCCTATAGTCTTCTTCTAAAAGTTTTAAAGTTTTGCTTTTCACATTTAGGTCTATGTTTATGCTTTTTCATATTGACAGTCAGTTGTCCCATTGCTATTTATTGAATAGTCCATTCTTTGCTTCTGAGCTATAACGTCACTTATGTCATAGATCAAGGTTACACAGGTGCATGGTCCATTGCTCTCTGTCCTGTGAGTCTATGTACATTTTCCTGCCTGTATGCCATAGTCCTATTGACAGAGCCTTAGAATAAGGAAGACATCTGAAAGATCAATGCTTCCAATAGTGCTGTAAATTTTTAACCTTTGCTGGTCCGCATGGACTCTGGGGTCATCTTGTTAAAGTACACACACACTCAACACTCACACTCACACTTATTGAATTCTACTGCACTGAACGTATAGAATAATCTGGAGGGAGATCTTTGAAATAGCCATCCCATCCACAAACATGAACTTATTTTTCATTTATTAGGTCTTGCCATGCCTTTCTATAAAGTTTTCTTTATTTCAATTTTAGAGACAAGAGTTCTCTCTGTCACCGACTGGAAGGCAGTGACACAAACATGGCTCACTGCAGTTTGTACCCCCTGGCCTCAAGCGATCCTCTCACCTCCACCTTCAGAGTAGCTGGGACTACAGTTGTGCGCCACCAAGCCTGGCTAACTTTTAAAACTTTTTTCTGTAGAAACAGGGTCTCGCCACATTGCCCAGGCTGGTCTGAAACTCCTGGCCTCAAGCAATCCTCCTACCTCAGCCTCCCAGAGTGCTGGGATTACAGATGTGAGCCATTGAGTGTGGCCTCTATAAAGTTTTATAATTTTCTAGGTAAAGGTATTGGACAGCTTTGGATTTTTTTCCTTAAGTACTTTATATTTTCTCTTGCTATTGTGAATGATTTCTTATTTTAAATTATATTTTCTGGTTTTGCTTTGTTTTTCAGATGATTTGTGCTTTTAGAACAAGTATACTTATGAATTGATCATTACACTTATAAATATGAGTAACTCACTAGAAGCACATCATTACCAGATTCAATTGTTGATTTGCTTGTCCTGCGTTCAACAATAGATACAACCAGTTTTGTGCTAACTCATTTGCTCATCTGCCCCTTTTATTAATCACTCATCTCCTAGTTTCACTGTGGGTCTGATGACCCCTTCTACACGGTAGCAGTTTCTTCTTTCACTTCTGGAAAAATCAATAATGTTTGCTTCGTTTTGTGGATTCTAGATAGAACCATCTGTGAGAGCTTTGTTGATTCAGTTCATTTCCTCAAGCAGCTAAAACTAAGTAAAAAAAAAAAAAAAAAAACCATGTAGGTGGCTCCTTCCATTTTCCAGATTAGCTCACAGGTACTGCACATTCATCTAATTGCCCCGAGTCCATACATTCATGTCACTAAAACAGTTTTAAAACAGACTTTTGTCCCCCTCTAAGTCTTTGATACTCATTTTAACTTCCACAGGAATATAAAACTTGAAGGGAAGAAACACCATGGTTTGTCTTGGAGCTGTGGTCCTTGACCTTAAGAGAAAAAAAAGAAAAATGTCCTGCTGGAATATTAGGCCCCTTCTTCCCCACCCCTCCCACATTGACACTGCCTTCACCGGGCTGTCTTCATCTCCTTCCATGTATTAGTTTCATATTGCTACCATAACATATCACTGCAAACTTGAGTGCTTAAAGCAACACCTGTTTACCATCTCACAGTTCTGGAGGTCAGAAGTCTGGTGGATCTCACTGGGCTAAAACCAAGGTATCAGTAGGGCTGAATTCCCTTGGGGGCCTCCAGAGGAGAATCCGTTCCCTTACATTTTCTGTCATCTAGAGGTTGCCGACCTTCCTTGGCTCCGGATCCCCTTCTGCTTCATCCAAGCCACCATTGCCTGCTGTGTCACTCGGACCCTGCTTGCTTCATCACATTTTCCCTGGCTCTGACTTTCCTGGCTCCCTCTGTCACCTGTAAGAACCTTCGAGATTACATTGGCCCTGCCTGGATAATCTAGGGTAACCTCCAAGGCAAGGTCCTTATCATCAAATCTGCTGAATCCCTTTGCCAAATGAAGTAACGTTTTCACTTATTAGGTCTTGCTATGCATGTGAAAGTCAACCATGTAGTGTTCAAATATTCCCAGGTTCCAAGAATTAGGTCATGAACATCTTGTAGGAAGGGCATTATTCTGCTTAGCACACTACTTAGACCAATATTTTGTAAATCAAAAGCTCTGATTCATAGAATCAATTTTGTGGTTTGGAACCAGGATTTTTTTTTTAAATGAAACCAGAGCACTTTACTTCTAGTAAGGTTAAGTATTATTACATTGAGTAAGGATTTATGTTGTTTCATAGACTTTGGGTTTCCTTGATATGTTATGTATCTGTCACTGGTTACCAACATAAATATAAAATGAATTTCTTACTGTGAGTTGTGATTTTTTTTTTAAAAAAACTGTAGAACTATCATAACAGCCTCCTAATTGGTCTTTCTGCCTCCAGGCTCTGCAGTCCATCTTCCACACTGCTGCCAGAAAGCTCTTTCTAAAAATAAATTGGACATGCCATTCTGCTTAAAAATTTCTTTTTTTTTTTTTTTTTTGAGACGGAGTCTTGCTCTGTCGCCCAGGCTGGAGTGCAGTGGCGCGATCTCGGCTCACTGCAAGCTCCGCCTCCCGGGTTCACACCATTCTCCTGTCTCAGCCTCTCCGAGTAGCTGGGACTACAGGCGCCCGCCACCACGCCCGGCTAATTTTTTGTATTTTTAGTAGAGATGGGGTTTCACCGTGGTCTCGATCTCCTGACCTCGTGATCCGCCCGCCTCGGCCTCCCAAAGTGCTGGGATTACAAGCGTTAGCCACCGCGCCCGGCCCCATTCTGCTTAAAAATTTCTAATGGCCCTCCATAGTGGAGCTAGATCTCCCCAGCTCCTCCAGATGTGCTGTTCACTCCCCTCCGGTGCCTGACCGTCATGGAGGGCTTCAATCAGGCTCCTCGATTTTGACTACTGCTTGGGTATGGGCAAAGGGAGCCACTGGCAAGAGTCAGAGGGCTGGGAGATAGAGTCGTTTAGGGTGTTTTTCCTCCAGCATCTTCCCTGGCAGGCAAGCCAGCTTAACGGTCACTCAGTCTGTACAGTTGCACAGGGCCCCATGCTCAGAAAGTCTCCACGCTTGGTTTAACAGCCTGCTGTTGCCATCTTGGAATTCAGACTAAGTTTTGAACAAGGGGCCTTCGTTTTCATTTTGCACTGGGCCCTGCAAGTTATGTCACCATTTCTGCTTTCAGGGTATATACTGCAGTAACAATGTTCCTTTCCCAAAGGCACAGCTCTTATCTGAGACTCATTTCCTACAACCACACCTGTTGGGTTCCAGTAACCCCTTGTCCATGTGCCCTGGCAGTCCTGGCAGTTCCTGCTATTGCTGGCCCTGGAGCACTTCACATCCCTTGTTCATTTTTCTCAATCCTGCCCACTTTTTAAATAGTCCCTTCATTAAACACATTTCACCCCTTTCAAGAGTGCCATTTATTTCCCTCAAGACCTTGATTGATAAAAATAGTCCACAGGATAATATCCAAAGTCTAAGCCTTATTGTCTAAGTCTAGCCCCTCCCTATCCTTTTAGTGAATCTACCATGTTGCCTCATTCATGCTACGATCCCGCTCCGTCACACTTCATGTTGTTTCCACAAATATGCTATGCCTTTTCAGGTCTTTAGTCTTCTCCAGTTGCTAAGGATTCCCCAGGAAATCATTTCCCCCTCTTCTCTAGTAATACAATTTAAGCTGGGCACATTGCTATCCAGACTAAGACAACACCTTCCAGCTTCTTTCGTAGAAAGTGTGGCCATGTGACTAAATTCTGGCTAATGATACCTAAGTCGAAGTGCTGTGTATGTGACAGATTCCAGGAATCTTCCCTAACAGAATCCTGGAACATGACCTCTGCTGGTTCTTCATTCTTTCTTCCATCCTGTGGCCTCAGATGTGGGCCATCTTAGACTATGAGGATGAGAAGTATGTATACTCTAGGGATGGCAGAATAATAATTAAGAAGGAGCCTATGTCTCTGAGGATTTATAGAACCAAACTGTGGACAAAATGCCTAGAGGCCTAAAGACTCATATAAGGAAGGGATAAATCAACCTTTTAAGCCACTGATATTTGGGTTTTCTATGTTTTTTTAACCAATAAACCTGATCCTAATTAATGCCATACTTGTCACCATTCATTAAATAAATCTTTATTAATACCCACCTGTGTGCTGGGCCCTATTATGGGCTCTGACATTAATTTTGAATAAGCTAGTAACAGTGGGGTCATGTGCAGGTGGAGCTAATGGTAATTTGAGGCTGTCAGGGTTAGAGAGGAGAAGACCACCAACTGGGAATGCATATTTAGAAGAACTAACAAGGCTGGGAAGAACATAGACGAGACTTCAAGACAGAACTCAGACAATGACAGAGAAGCCAAAGTCCCAGAGAACACAGGAAGTTATAACCTGCAAAAAGTAAAATTCAACCATATACTGCCCCAAATGTACATTATTAGACCAAGTGACTGGGAAAGGTTAAAAGGAAAATGACAGACAAAATTTACTGTGCAAATACAAGCAAAAATGGAGCAGGGGCTGAGTCCTTAATATCAAATGAAGACTGCAAAGAGAAAGCATTTAAAGGACAAGGCCCTTCTACAAAAGCCACCCCAGTCCTAGGTGTCTTCCCTGATGAATTCTACCAAATATGTAAGGAGGAGATAATACCAATTCTACACAAGTTCTTCTATGAAAATAGAGGAGGAAGGAACCAATTCATATTATGAGGCCAATTCTTTGACACAAAAACATGACAAGGACGTTACAAGAAAACTGCAGATCAGCTTCTCTCATGAACAGCAATACAAAATTCTTGAACAAAAGACTAGCAAACTAAATCCAGCAACAGAGGGTATCTTACATTGCCAAAAGGCAGAAAGTGCTTAAAGACTGAAGGGAACATGTGGAAAGGACCCAAAAGCTGACTTGAAGGAGCTCCCACTGGCCAAACTTGACACAATTTGAGCATCAAAAAGAATAATAATGGATTAATAACAATGGGTTATAGTAATGGATTATAACTTATTGAATAAAAGAGAACCCACGAGCTTTTACTTGTACTACAAAAAAAAGTGGGCAAGGAAATGCTCTTTACAAAAGCACACTTAGCTGATTAATACAGAAGGAATAATAGAAAAATCAGCAGTTTGCAATTCTCAATATAATACTTAATTCAGATAAGGATCATGAATAGCTGTTGAAATAATTGAATAAAATGTGAATGAATATACACAGCCTAGAAATATCATCCTACATATTACTTATAAATTACAAAATGTGAAAAGAACTTTTCAAACAGAGAGATCTGGCAGATGACAAGATCAACTTAATGTATTTGCCATTGCCACAAAAATACTGCATCATGACCCTCCCCAAAGTTAATGACCTGTAAATGGTAACCATTTATTTTTATAACTTACATATCTGTGAGTTGTCTGGAATTTGGTGGATCGAGGTTGGGCTGGGCTAAGCTAGGTGGCTCTGCTGATCTTGGCTTGGTTCACTCAATTATCTGCAGGTCAGCTGGGGAGCTCTGCCTTAGTCTTGGGCTGAGGAAGCTTTGCTGACAATACTGCTCATATGTCTCATTTATCCCCCCTGAAATCAATGGGCTAGCCCAGACACATTCTCCTTGCACTAGCAGAAGTACCAGAGGGCAGCTCAATTACATAAGCATTTTCCAAGATTCTCCTCACACTATATCTGTTAACATTCCATTGTCCAAAGCAAGTCATACGACTGAACCCAAGACAGCAGATTGTACCCTGCTTCACAGAGGGGCAGGGGGTGCTGGAAAATGACGTGGTTTGACTTTGGTTTAATTAAAAGTTGAGGGAAAGAGGGGAGATTAGATTCAGAGATGCTAAGAGCTCTTCGGGCTCTGACATTCTAGGATCTAACCATATAACCCCTTCCCCAAGTATGGGGCAAACAAGAAATGAGAGGAGCAAAGAGTATGGTTATTTCAACTGCTGCAGGCCACTAGAGTGGTTAGAACTGTCTGGATGATAATGCATCTGAAGTGCTCCTAACTTAGGCAGAGATTAGGCCTTAATTAATGCCATACCTTAGGCCTTAATCTCTGCCTAAGTTATCACAGAAAAATATACATTACATTACTATAAATAAGTAAC
Organism: Hylobates moloch; assembly: GCF_009828535.3. NCBI lineage: Eukaryota > Metazoa > Chordata > Mammalia > Primates > Hylobatidae > Hylobates > Hylobates moloch. Next base: position 91,235,128 of record NW_026652279.1, read on the forward strand.
TTTTCCCAGTCTTCTCCATTCAATTTGTCATTTACAATTCAGAGTAATCATAGTGGCACATTTTAAATCAAGTAGAGAAATATGAATATATATATATGATAAATGCATGTATTTCTGGAAGGCTGCTTCAGTTTCATGGGAAAAAACAAACAGCCAAGGAAGGTGAGAAATTAGAAAAGCAGTAAAATTCATAGTCAGCCAGAAAACTTAATTCATTCTAACATGAATAAGAGAACAATGCAGTGGTTGTGACTCATAGACTGAATCACTTCAGTGCATTGCGGGTTATATAACGGATGGATTCTGAGATAGTAAGGTGCTGCCATGTAACATCAGAATGAACACAATTCACATCACAAATTCTATTCTGAGGCTTCCAGCCTTTATGGAACTTTGTATGCAACCACGAAGCAGACATTTGGGGACAGGGAAGGGAGAGACAGTATGCCTGGGATGGAGACTAACATGTCTGAGACAGAATATTATAGCCTCTAAAAATAGGTGCTCAGTAACCACTCTGTCAAGAAATAATACGCCGCAAAGTTATGCTTTCCACTTAGGAAATGTGAAAGGACTTTTACTCTGCTGTGATGTATCATAAGAGAGTAAAACAAAACAACCTTCAAAATCTGGAAATGCAAGGACTCAGAATTCGGACAGAGGAGAATTCTATGCCTTCTCCGTCTCTATTTTCTTTTAGTTCAAAAGAAACTTTTGCCAGTTCAAAAGAAATTGGAGTAGCAAGAGGAATCAAATCCTTTAGGTAAGAGTTGAGTCTCTTGGAGGGCTTGGGGGTCTGGCTTTCCACAAAGCCCTTGCCTTGAGCAAAATACCCCCACCCCCTCCTCACCCTTACCTTCAGTCAGAGTTCTTATCAAATAATTATTATAAAAGAATTCTTTTGAGTTAAAGATACTTCATTCATAAACTACTGCAGATGCTAATGGGAATGGGAAGGAGAATAGGAAAAAGGATAGGGTGAAGGAAAATGTTATGGACTAAGTTGTGGCCCCCACAATTCATAGGCTGAAGCTCTAACCCCCATGTGACGTATTTGGAGACAGGGCCTTTAAGGAGATGATTAAGGTTAAATGAGGTCATAGGATGGGGCCCTAATCCAATAAGACTGGTTCCCTTATAAGAAGAGGAAGAGACATAGGATGTGGACACAGAAAAAAGGCCCATGAGGCACAGCAAGAAGGTGGCCATCTGCAAACCAGGGAGAGAGGTGTCAGGAGAAACCAACCCTGCCAACATCTTGATCCTGGACTCCCAGCCTCCAGAGCCATGAGAAAATAAATTGTGGTTGTTTGAGGCACCTGCTCGTGGTACTTTGTCACAGTAGTTAGTCCAAGCAGACTAATACAGGAGCTATGTTTTTTTTTGTTATTATTATTAATATACTTTAAGTTTTAGGGTACATGTGCACAACGTGCAGGTTTGTTACATATGTATACATGTGCCATGTTGGTGTGCTGCACCCATTAACTCGTAATTTAGCTTTAGGTATATCTCCTAATGCTGTCCCTCCCCATTCCCCCCACCCCACAACAGTCCCCAGAGTGTGATGTTCCCCTTCCTGTGTCCATGTGTTCTCATTGTTCAATTCCCACCTATGAGTGAGAACACGCGGTGTTTGGTTTTTTGTCCTTGCGATAGTTTGCTGAGAATGATGGTTTCCAGTTTCATCCATGTCCCTACAAAGGACATGAACTCATCATTTTTTTATGGCTGCATAGTATTCCACGGTGTATATGTGCCACATTTTCTTAATCCAGTCTATCATTGTTGGACATTTAGGTTGGTTCCAAGTCTTTGCTATTGTGAATAGTGCTGCTATAAACATATGTGTGCATATGTCTTTATAGCAGCATGATTTATAATCCTTTGGGTATATACCCAGTAATGGGATGGCTGGGTCAAATGGTATTTCTAGTTCTAGATCCCTGAGGAATCGCCACACTGACTTCCACAATGGTTGAACTAGTTTACCGTCCCACCAACAGTGTAAAAGTGTTCCTATTTCTCCACATCCTCTCCAGCACCTGTTGTTTTCTGACTTTTTAATGATCACCATTCTAAATGGTGTGAGATGGTATCTCACTGTGGTTTTGATTTGCATTTCTCTGATGGCCAGTGATGATGAGCATTTTTTCATGTGTTTTTTGGCTGCATAAATGTCTTCTTTTGAGAAGTGTCTGTTCATATCCTTCGCCCATCAGGCATATAAACAGAACCAAAGACAAAAACCACATGATTATCTCAATAGATGCAGAAAAGGCCTTTGACAAAATTCAACAACCCTTCACGCTAAAAACTCTCAATAAATTAGGTATTGATGGGACGTATCTCAAAATAATAAGAGCCATCTATGACAAACCCACAGCCAATATCATACTGAATGGGCAAAAACTGGAAGCATTCCCTTTGAAAACGGGCACAAGACAGGGATGCCCACTCTCACCACTCCTATTCAACATAGTGTTGGAAGTTCTGGCCAGAGCAATTAGGCAGGAGAGGGAAATAAAGGGTATTCAGTTAGGAAAAGAGGAAGTCAAATTGTCCCTGTTTGCAGATGACATGATTGTATATCTAGAAAACCCCATCATCTCAGCCCAAAATCTCCTCAAGCTGATAAGCAACTTCAGCAAAGTCTCAGGATACAAAATCAATGTACAAAAATCACAAGCACTCTTATACACCAATAACAGACAAACAGAGAGCCAAATCATGAGTGAACTCCCATTCACAATTGCTTCAAAGAGAATAAAATACCTAGGAATCGAACTTACAAGGGATGTGAAGGACCTCTTCAAGGAGAACTACAAACCACTGCTCAACGAAATAAAAGAGGACACAAACAAATGGAAGAACATTCCATGCTCATGGGTAGGAAGAATCAATATCGTGAAAATGGCCATACTGCCCAAGGTAGTTTATCGATTCAATGCCATCCCCATCAAGCTACCAATGACTTTCTTCACAGAATTGGAAAAAACTACTTTAAAGTTCATATGGAACGAAAAAAGAGCCCACATCGCCAAGTCAATCCTAAGCCAAAAGAACAAAGCTGGAGGCATCATGCTACCTGACTTCAAACTATACTGCAAGGCTACAGTAGCCAAAACAGCATGGTTCTGTTACCAAAACAGAGATATAGACCAATGGAACATAACAGAGCCCTCAGAAATAACGCCGCATATCTACAACTATCTGATCTTTGACAAACCTGACAAAAACAAGCAACGAGGAAAGGATTCCCTATTTAATAAATGGTGCTGGGAAAACTGGCTAGCCATATGTGGAAAGCTAAAACTGGATCCCTTCCTTACACCTTACACAAAAATTAATTCAAGATGGATTAAAGACTTACATGTTAGACATAAAACCATAAAAACCCTAGAAGAAAACCTAGGCAATACCATTCAGGACATAGGCATGGGCAAGGACTTCATGTCTAAAACACCAAAAGCAATGGCAACAAAAGCCAAAATTGACAAATGGGATCTAATTAAACTAAAGAGCTTCTGCACAGCAAAAGAAACTACCATCAGAGTGAACAGGCAACCTACAGAATGGGAGAAAATTTTTGCAACTACTCATCTGACGAAGGGCTAATATCCAGAATCTACAATGAACTCAAACAAATTTACGGGAGCTATGTTTATTAATCATCCACGAGGTGGCAAGCACTGAGATCAACACTTAATGCATCCATTAACTGAATCCTCGCAATAGCCCTGCAAGGCAGGTAATGTAGAGAAAACTGAAGCTCAGAGAGAAGCAACTTGCTCAAGGTCACCCAGTGCAGGACTCTAAAGCTGAACTCATGACTACTTGATTTCAAATATAAACTGTTTTCATTGTATTCGAGTTCTGAAATATTGGTATATTGTATTCGAGGTTCAGAATCATTGGGGAGCTTGTGGAAACTTCAGAGGCTTCTATCCAACTCAAGACCCGCTGAATGAGCTTACGATGGGACCTGCCTTCTCTGCTTTTCCTAAGCTCCCGGGGGAAGGCGATTCACAACATGCCATCATTTACGAGGCTGTGTGAGCAGAAGTCTCCTGCCTGGTGGTTTTTCAGGGTTCCGTGGGTAGAGAAGCAGCTGTCTGAACTAGTCAAGCTAATTTACCATCTTTCTTCACCTCTCAACTTTACTAGAATTCCAGGAGATATGATTTTCATTAGCTTTTATGGGGGAGGCCTCCAGCAACAACAATTTAAAATACAAAAATCCACTCTGATCTGGCCCATAATCGTGGGTAATCGTACAACCATATGGTCCTGAGTTTCTGAGGGTTCATCCTACTCTACATTCTGAGGTATCCATATTCGAGTGTAAAAATTATCAGCACGGAAATCTCTGCAGTCTCTGACCCATTTGCTGTCAGCCACATCCAGTACAACAAAATTTCAGCAGCACAAAAATGCATCATTGTTTTTGGAAAATGAATACTCCTTAATTCTTAATATTTTGTGAGTTTGGAATTCTCTTTATTGTATTCTCATAAAGTTGTATGCATCCATAGTTATTTCTAGCCATTGGATGATCATTTTGTGCAGTGAAATCAGACAAATACCAGATATTCCCTGGCTATGTCTCCTGAACTCTCTATTCTCATGGAGAAAGATACTCACTTGTTTGAGCCATCCCATTATTTTCTCAACATCAAAGAATAGCCTTTCTCAGCACATGTCATATCCCTGAAGGTGTGGATTTGCCAGACTGCTTCACTATTGATAGAGACAGGAGATAGTCAATGTCTCCAGCAAAACTCCACCTTCAAGCCTAAAACAGCCTGAAGGCTGAAAAACCGAACTGGTCCTGGATGAAGCCTGCCCTTTGCCGACGGGTGCTGTCTATGTAATGCCCACCTACGTGCTGGGGGAAGGGGATGGAGCCAGGGAAAGTTCACCCTGTTTGCAGTGGGGGAGGAGCCTGGCCTCTTGGGGTCCTGTGTGGTGGCCTGGGATTCAATCTGTAAGGTGGGGGCCTGCCAGCAGGACTCTCACTTTGCTGAGAGTTCCTCTTTCCTTTTTTCCTTTTCACCCAATAAATCCTGCCCTACTCACCCTACAAGGTGTCTGCGTGCCTAAATTTTCCTGGTCATGTGACAAGAACCCGGTTTTTTCTACAACACAATCAGACAAGAGCATAATTTGCTAGTATGTGATTTTCTTGAGGCCCAATTCTTGATTTTTTTCCCCACTATTTTAGGAATGCGATAAATTCAGAAACTCAGTTTGGCTTCAAGGACTGTTAGCTAGTTTCCTAACAGCGTCTCTAGGGAAAAAGAGGGCGTAAGAGGAACCAAGAAGATGGCGAAAATCAATGGAGTCTATGTGAATTATTAGTGCCCTCCCTCCATCAAATATCATGAGACAGGTTAGAATGTGCTCTTAGCATATGGGGAGCCAGTGGGCAGTCAGATGCTAATCAATGGTAGGACTGCAGGCAGGGGCATCCTTGCCAACTGCAGGCGGGGACAGAGGCAGCTGGAGGGAAGGCAGAGCTCCTGCTTTGTTCCAGTTCATCTTTGTCAGAGGGAAACAAATGCAGGAAGAACACTGCACCCCAAAAGAGCCATGGCAGAGAACAGTCTGCAGCACCGAAAAGAAAAGCAGGCTCTGCTGAAGGAACGAGTTTACGCTAAGATCACTGAAAGATAGACTTCTTTTTTTTTTTTTTTTTTTTGAGATGGAGTTTCACTCTTGTTGCCCAGGCTGGAGTGTAGTGCATCCTCCACCTCCTGGGTTCTGGCGATTCTCCTGCCTCAGCCTCCCGAGTAGCTGGAATTACAGGCGCACACCACCATGCCTGGCTCATTTTGTATTTTTAGTAGAGAAGGGGTTTCACTATGTTGGTCAGACTGGTCTCGAACTCCTGACCTCAGGTGATCCACTTGCCTCAGCCTCCCAAAGTGCTAGGATTACAGGCGTGAGCCACCACGCTGACGGAATTATATACTGTAAAATGGTGAATTTTATGGCATGTGAATTATTATCCTCAATTTTAAAAGTTTGTAAGAGAAAAAAATCTACACAAAAGGATTTCATGTTAGACACACAAAGAAGGAAAGGAAAGGTGTGGAGGAAGAGTAAGGAAGCACCAAGTGATGGGAGATGCTCACAGCCTGACGAGGGGCAGCCTGACTCTCAGTGCCCTGTGCCTGCACATAGCAAATGTCTACGCATGCACTGGGGCAGCTGATGAGTCCCACTTTATGCTGGAGATTCTCATTCCAAGGAGTTGTAGAAAGAAGAGCTTTTGTCCCAAAGCAGCCATAAAGTGGCAGACTTGCCAAGATTTGATACTTGTATCTTCCAAGACTACCCAAGGGATAAAAAGGGACCCCTCTTTAGGTCGGGACCATAGGACCACAGCTCTGTTCCTCACGTGTGACCCTGCTTCTGCTCAGCCGGGAATCACCCAACTCCTGAGGCTCTGAGATGAATGGCCCTTAGAAAAATCTACTTCATCTCAGTTATAAACAAACCACATGTGCAGCCTCTTTGGAGTCAGCTTAAACCATAAAACCAGCTCCATTGCTCAGTTTTGACCCGTTTGTGCCTGGCCCATTTAGCTCCTTGTCTCAGCACTCAGCCCTTGAGCCAAGAGACCTGCTGGTTCTCCAGGCGTAACTAACAAAAACATCCCAAGGACCCCAGCTGGTGACTGTTGCCCTTCTGTTCCCGCACTTGGAATGTCTTGCACAAGTCTCTGGGCACATGATTCTAGGGCAAGTTTAACACGTCACGATTTCCATCAAAATTTTTCCATTAAGATCATAGCTGTCTCTCTAATCATGGAAGTTTTCCTTCCAAGCATTCCTGTCCCTTCTAGCCCAGGGCATTAGTCCTTGCTTCTTGCCCACCTTAAGTGATCAATGCCCAGAAAAGATGAACAAGATGCATGAGTAAAAACTCACATTACATTCAGAAGTGCAATGTGGAAATATATGTACCTATAGGAGTAGAAAATGTTCTGGAAGAAGATACACTCAGCCAGAGAGATTGGCTGTCTTTGATGAGGGGCATGAAGCTGGAACAGGGATCACGCCCCCCATCCCCTGCCAAAAAAAATAGTGCTTTGCTCTTACTATTTCTTTTTTATGTATATCTTTATCATTTAAATGATAGCAAGAAATACTTCTATGAGTGGAGAAAAATTTAATTGCATGAAATAATTCTTGTCTGGAGCAAAAAAGGGCATACGGACATAAATAATTTATGAGAATTGAATTAGCTCCCAAAGCCCTCATATTTGAGTCTACTTTTCTTAGAAAGAATATGCTATGCTATATTTAAGATATGTAAGAAAAGGGCTAGGGAATAACATGACGCTCATGTTCTCATCACCCAGCTCAAGCTATAAAACATGGCCAGTAGAGTGAAGGTGCCCTGTGAACCCCTCCCTTGTGGAGTCTACTCCGTAATTCCAAGAGAAGTGACAAGTACTCTTCGTCATTCTGTGGCCAACCCAGTAACTAATGTAGCAGTTGTCCTGTGTGATGCAGATGGAAATTCCAGAAAATGCCTCTCAGGAAGTAGAGAGAAGGGACTTAAGGAAAGCCTCGGGCTGATTAATTACCATTTTGTGTTATCTGCAGTAATGCTTTCTTCCTTTGGCAAGAGGGTATCAGTTGAGCGGATGTCTGAAATAAAATCAGCCAAGTGCTCTGTGTGCAGCAGACCCACCCCAGCCATGCAGTGATTGGCCCTACTTCCTGTGAACACGTTCACCATGATCACCAGGTCTGCTGTGGCTGGGTGATGAGGAGTTGGCTGTCATCCACTCATTTACTGAATGTACGTCAGGGAAGGCCACCTGATCGGGGTTCCACCGGGAGGCGGCTCTGTGACCCTGTAGTTCAATGACACTGTTACTTTCTGAAAACTGTAAATCAAAGGAAGCAGAGATTACTGATGAATGAAACCTTTTGTTTTCTTTTTATTAGCACTCGAAATTACTTTTTCTCTAGTGCATTTTTATGTTTGGTGAGTTCAAGAACAATGGCTTTGTCTCTGGAAATTAATGATGTAATTAAAAAATCTGTCCCCCCTAGATTCCTTGCTGGTGATCACAAGGTGTGTTTCATCTTCTTTTTCCAGCAGAGTTGATGAAGCCCAGTTGATTTTATGTAGATAAGCTAAAGAATGCTCACAAATGGGTATACATAAGAAACGCACTAAGATTTTTCCAAATGACAATAACCCATCCCTCCCCACACACATACACACACTTTTGTTTTTGTTTTTGCTAATTATTGCTTCAGGTTTTTGTTGTCTTTGTTTTCTTGGAAAAATGCAATGTAAATAGTGCACAGTATGTTCATATACCTGTACGTTGGTGCCAGGTGTGAAAGCATGTGCTTCCTCTCAGTTTATAGTCATACCTAGAATGGCATAGAAATTCTCTTTACAGGCCGGGCGCGGTGGCTCACGCCTGTAATCCCAGCATTTGGGGAGGCCGAGGCCAGTGGATCACAAGATCAAGAGATCGAGGCCATCCTGGCCAACATGGTGAAACCTTGTCTCTACAAAAAATACAAAAATTAGCTGGGCGTGGTGGCACGTGCCTGTAGTCCCAGCTACTCGGGAGGCTGAGGCAGGAGAATCACTTGAACCCGGGAGGTGGAGGTTGCAGTGAGCTGAGATTGGGCCACTGCACTGCAGCCTGGGTGACAGAGCAAGACTCTGTCTCAAAAAAAAAAAATTCTCTTTACAATGCAGCACTCTGCTAACTGCTAGCATCAGCTTTATGTGTCAACTTGAAAAGGTTCAGATGCAAAGGGACAGCTAACCCATGCCAGAATGATGCCTCTTATCTCCCCATGTTTAAAGAGAGACCTGCTCATTGGCTCTGCTCCCCACATTGAGGCACCAGGATGGAGATTGGAAATAATTCATTAATGAAAATATTAGAAGCAGACCCATATAGTTTGGGTTTTTCTCCTTAATACCATCCACAGGATTCCTCTAACTTGAAAATTTTTAAACACAATAAAAGCATCAAGAAAGAACAACTGAAATATATTCTTTATCTATCTAAACAACTGAAATATATTCTTTAGCTATCTAAAATCATAATATATGGCATCTAGAATCATACATATATTATGCAAGTTACTAAAAAGTCAACATAGATATAGCCAAATATACCGTACATTTCATGTTTGAACTGTTTGGAAAACAGTTATGTTTTCAAAATGGCTCCACCACCAATCTCTGCTCCCTGCCCCTGCTCCCCACTGGCTGGCCAGGAGAGCAGGGGGTGAGGTGTTTCTGCTCCAATTCCAATCATTCTCTTCTTTCACCATTCTGATTGTCTCTGATGTACTTCTCAGTCTCATCCACATTTCATGCCGATGTGGTCATGACATTTGTCCTAACAAATCAAATAATATAATATATGGGCCATAATTATTTTGCCCTCATTTTATAGACAGAAGAAATGAGGCCAGAGATGCTATGACTTGCCCAAGATTCCTTAATGCTGAAGTCAGAGTACAGAATTCTGAATTCCTTGCACCCAGGCACCACTCTCCTCCCTAGAGCACCCTGGTCTTCAAAGGGAGACTGGACAATGCCTATTAAGGAAGGGCTAATTGACGTGCACGTAGGGGAACTCCCATCACTGCCTACAGGCATGGAGTGTCAGGAGAAGACACCCACCTTATAGGCCTCAGCTTTGACATCGTACATTTCATTAGAGACAGTAAAACCATATTCTTAGAATGTTTTTACCGAGATTTGAGAATTGACACTTTCTTCAACAAATGTCCATTTCACAGAATCTCAGAAAACCGGAAGTCCTATGGATTTGCACCATGTTTGGATTTGTCATTGCTTCTCAGCAATTGTGTCACCATTTCAGGCCAGCTGGAGATAGGCCAGAAAAAATGAGAACATTAGCCAGGAGAGCCTGATGCCCTTGATTTCATACCTGCTTTCATGGAGTTACCATCAGGCTTTTTTTTTTTTTGGCCAGTGATGATTAATCCTTGTAATGATTCAGTTTTCTTTTGCCACAGCTTGTCTAAAATACTCTTCTTGCAGAGTCCTCTTGTTAAAAAAAAAAATACTAAGACAACAAATGAATAGAAAGAGAAATTTTTAACCATTTCCACGGGACGGGGCTAAACTCAGCGCCCAGTTTCACCTTCCCCTTTAATGGGACTGGTGCCAACCAGGTAAAACCGCAAGCAAAGCCGGGAAATGTCGCTCTACCAAAGCGAAGCTGATCGTCTTTCTTCTCCTGACAGAGGGCACTCTGGAAGCGGCTGCCACACGCTGTGCCTGCCATTGCTCTGGAGACAATGCGTTGGTTGCCCTTTCTAGCCTCACACGTTGGTCAATTCTCTCAACACTGCATTTTGGAATACAGTTCGTGAGGCGGAGCTACTACTTCTCTGCCTTAACGTGAGAAGGTTTTTGATGGGAGAGAACGGGGTGTAGCCTCCTCTAGAATAGTCCTTGTGTTCCTCCTATGTCTGCAGCTTGTCCTGATGATCATACGAGGGAGTGTTCAACATACCAGGGAGTGTTCAGGGCCATGCTTTTTGTCCCTTTCAGGCTGACAGGGCTCTGGATAATTTCTGAGAGGCCAAGTCGTGCGCAGTGAGGCCGCATCCCTGGAATGCCATGTGGACACATTATGGTTTTGGCAATTTTTCCTGGCCTGGGGGTGATGTGTACCCGCCTTCAGAAGACTGAGAGCTCCTGGAGTGGAGGAGGCCTCTGGTTTACAGCTCCCTTTTCCCACTCCGAGTTCACGGTCCTCATGTAGATAAGAAAGTCTGAGTAGACAGCTTGCATGAGGCAGACCAGAGTGTCCTGTGGTATCAAAAAATAAGTCCATAATTTTTTTTTTTGAGACACTTTGTCACCCAGGCTGGAGTGCAGGAGTGTGATCTTGGCTCACTGCAGCCTTGACCTCCCACGTTCAAGCAATCCTCCTGCCTCAGCCCCCCAAATAGTTGGTACTATAGGCTCTCACCACCACACCTGCCTAATTTTTTTTTTTTTGAGATGGAGTCTCGCTGTGTTCTCAGGCTGAAGTGCAATGGTGCGATCTCAGCTCACTGCAACATCCACCTCCTGGGTTCAAGTGATTCTCCTGCCTCAGCCTCCCGAGTAGCTGGGATTACAGACGTGCACCACCATGCCTGGCTAATTTTATACTTTTAGTAGATACGGGGTTTCTCCATGTTGGTCAGGCTGGTCTCGAACTCCTGACCTCAAGTGATCCACCCATCTCAGCTTCCAAAAGTGCTGGTATTACAGGTGTGAGCCACCACACCCGGCCAATTTTTGTATTTTTTTTTTTTTTTTTAGAGATGAGGTTTCACCATATTGCCCAGGCTGGTCTTGAACTCCTGAGCTCAAGGGATCCACCCACCTCGGCCTCCCAGCGTGGTGGGATTACAGGCGTGAGCCACCGCCCCTAGCCAGTAGAGTCATTTTCAACCACCAAATTCGATTTCTCATTCACACTTCCTGTGCGTCAAAGTTTGGCTGCAGCTCTGTTGAACTCACCTTCCCTTTGGGCCTCGGACTGTCATCACAGCCTGTGTGTGGGACATGGCTGGTTAACTCAGCAGAGGGGAAGGAGGAGATGAAAATCACGGCCCTGCTCCTAAAACATCTCCCTGGAATGGGTGCAAGGCTCTCTTGCTCATGGTTCATCGGCCAAAGCAACTCATATGGCCACTGTTAGATGGGGACTTATAAGCCTCCCACAGGCAAGGATAGTGGATACTTGTGAATAACAAAACAATTAGTAATGCTAATTAAGTGCTTGGTCTTTAGTATTGAGCACTTCCAGTTCACTGGCCATTTGGTAGACCACTGACCACCAAACCTGCCTATTCCTAGCTGTCACCAAAACCACTATTTAGTTGGTACTTGGTCTCCTTTGAACTACATCTGTCTAGCTTAATTTTTTCCTTTACCCTTAATTACATAAATAATGCATAAATATATTTTTGTTGTAAAATATTCAAACAATAAAAATAAAATAAGAACAGCATGGCCGGACGCAGTGGCTCACGCCTGTAATCCCAGCACTTTGGGAGGCCGAGGTGGGTGGATCACGAGGTCAAGAGATCGAGACCATCCTGGCTAACATGGTGAAACCCTGTCTCTACTAAAAATACAAAAAAATTAGCACGGCGTGGTGGCGGGCGCCTGTAGTCCCAGCTACTCAGGAGGCTGAGGCAGGAGAATGGCGTGAACCCGGGAGGCGGAGCTTGCAGTGAGCCGAGATTGTGCCACTGCACTCCAGCCTGGGTGACAGAGCCAGACTCTGTCTCAATTAAAAAAAAAAAAAAAAAAAAAGTATGGTGGTTTCCATAAAATTAAAAATAGAACTGTCATATGATCCAGCAATCTCAGTACCGATTATCCTGTAGTTTCCCCTTATCTGTGATTTCAGCTACCCATGGTCAACCTTAGTCTGAAAATGTTAAATGGGAAATTCCAGAAATAGACAATTCGTGAGTTTTAAATCACTTGTCATTCAGAGTAGTGTGATGAAATCCCGCTAGGTCAGTTCTATCCCACCCAGGACATAAATCTTCTCCTTGTCCAGTGTCTACACTCCCTATTCATGAGTCATTTAATAGCCATCTCAGTGGTGCTGTGTTTAATCCTTATTATACTTAATAATGGCCCCAAAGTGCCATAGTAGTAATACTGACATATTGGTTATAACTGTTCTGTTTTGTTATGAGTTATTGCTGTTAATCACTTACTGTGCCTAATTTATAAATTAAACTTGATCATACATATGTTATCTATAAGGAAAAAAAACACAGTAGGGTTTGGTACTATCTGCAGTTTCAGGCAGCCTTTGGGGGTCTTGCAATGTATCCTAAGGAACAAGTAAGCAGGGATTACTATAGATCCAAAAGAAGTGAAAGCAAGATCTCAAACTTATATTTGCACACCCAAGTTCATAGCAGTATTAGTCACAATAGCCAAAGGGGGGCTATTGTATCCATTGACAGATGAACGAATAAATGAAATGCGGTGTATCCATACAATGAAATATTATTCAGCCTTAAAAAAGGAGGAAATCCTGACACATGTTACAATGTGAAGACATTATGCTAAGTAAAATATGCTAGCCAGAAAAAGACAAATACTATGTGTTAGGAAGATTAGGGATGGGGTCTGGGTTTCACTATGTGATCCTATTTATATGCGATGTCTAAAATAGTCAAATTCATGGAATTGGAAAGTAGAATGGTGGTCACCAGGAGCTGGAGGGAAGGGGAAATTGGGGTTTGTTGTTTTTTATTTTTTATTTATTTATGTATTTATGCATGTATATATATATGTATTTATTGTGAGACAGAGTCTTGCTCTGTGGCCCAGGCTGGAGTGCAGTGGCGCCATCTTGGCTCGCTGCAACCTCCACCTCCAAGGTTCAAGTGATTCTCCTGCTTCAGCCTTCTGAGTAGCTGAGTTTACAGGCACCCTCTACCATGCCCAGCTAATTTTTGTATTTTTAGTAGAGACGAAGTTTCACCATGTTGGCCAGGCTGGTCTCGAACTCCTGACCTCAAGTGATCCACCTGCCTCGGCCTCCCAAAGTGCTGGGATTACAGGCATGAGCCACCGTGCCCGGCCTGGGTTTGTTGTTCAATGGGCACAGCGTTTCAGTTTTGCAAAATGAAAAAAGTCTGGAGATCTGTTGCACAATAAAGTGAATACACTAAATACTGCTGAACTGTACACTTGAAAATGATTAAGATGGTAAATTTTATGTGTTTTTTACCACAATTAAAATGTTTTAAATTTTAAAATAAAAAATAAGGTAAAGGTTTCATGACCACCTTCCATTCGCATTTACCTCCCCACAGGTAACATCAGCTTACCAATTTGGAGTGCATTTTTTTTTAATACTTTAAGTTCTGGGATACATGTGCAGAACGTGCAGGTTTGTTACATAGGTGTACATGTGCCATGGTGATTTGCCCATCAACCCATCATCTCCATTAGGAATTTCTCCTAATGCTATCCCTCCCCTTGCCCCCCACCCTGCGACAGGCCCTGGTGTGTGATGTTCCTGTGTCCATGTGTTCTCATTGTTCAACTCCCACTTATGAGTGAGAACATATGGTGTTTGGTTTTCTGTTCCTTTGCTGAGAATGATATTTCCAGCTTCATCCATGTCCCTGCAAAGGACATGAACTCATCCATTTTTATGGCTGCATAGTATTCCCTGGTGTATATGTGCCACATTTTCTTTATCCAGTCTAACATTGATGGGCATTTGGGTTGGTTCCAAGTCTTTGCTATCGTGAATAGTGCTGCAATAAACATACGTGTGCTTGTGTCTTTATAGTAGAATGATTTATAATCTTTGGGTATATACCTAGTAATGGGATTGCTGGATCAAATGGTATTTCTAGTTCTAGAACCTTGAGGAATCACCAGAGTGTCTTCCACAATGGTTGAACTAATTTACACTCCCACCAACAGTGTAAAAATATTCCTATTTCTCCACATCCTCTCCAGTATCTGTTGTTTCCTGACTTTTTAACAATCACCATTCTAACTGGCATGAGAGGGTATCTCATTGTGGTTTTGATTTGCATTTCTCTAATGATCAGTGATGATGAGCTTTTTTCATGTGTTTGTAGGCCACATAAATGTCTTCTTTTGAAACGTGTCTCTTCATATCCTTCACCCACATTTTGATGGGGTTGTTTGTTATTTTCTTGTAAATTTGTTTAAGTTCCTTGTAGATTCTGGATATTAGCCCTTTGTCAGATGGATAGATTGCAAAAATTTTCTCCCATTCTGTAGGTTGCCTGTTCACTCTGATGATAGTTTCTTTTGCTGTGCAGAAGCTCTTTAGTTTAATTAGATCCCATGTGTCAATTTTGCATTTTGTTGCAATTGCTTTTGGGGTTTTATTCATGAAGTCTTTGCCCATGCCTATGTCCTGAATGGCATTGCCTAAGTTTTCTCCTAGGGTTTTTATGGTTTTAGTTCTGATGTTTACGTCTTTAATCCATCCTGAGTTAATTTTTGTATACAGTGTAAGGAATGGGTCCAGTTTCAGTTTTCTGCATATGGGTAGCCAGTTTAACCAACGCCATTGATTAAACAGGGAATCCTTTCCCCATTGCTTGTTTTTGTCAGGTTTGTCAAAGATTAGATGGTTGTAGATGTGTGGTGTTATTTCTGAGGCCTCTGTTCTGTTCCATTGGTCTGTATATCTGTTTTGGTACCAGTACCATGCTGCTGTGGTTACTGTAGACTTGTAGTATAGTTTGAAGTCAGGTAGCGTGATGCCTCCAGCTTTGTTCTTTTTGCTTAGGATTGTCTTGGCTATGCGGGCTCTTTTTTGGTTCCATATGAAATTTAAAGTAATTATTTTCTAATTCTGTGAAGAAAGTCAATGGTAGCTTGATGGGGATAAGATTGAATTTATAAAGTACTTTGGGTGCAGTATGGCTATTTTCACAATATTGATTCTTCCTATCCATGAGCATGGAATGTTTTTCCATTTGTTTGTGTCATCTCTTATTTCTCTTGAGCAGTAGTTTGTAGTTCTCCCTGAAGAGGTCCTTCACTTCCCTTGTAAGTTGTTTTCCTAGGTATTTCATTCTCTTTGTAGCAATTGTGAATGGGAGTTTGCTCATGATTTGGCTCTCTGTTTGTCTATTATTGATATATAGGAATGCTTGTGATTTTTGCACATTGATTTTGTATCCTGAGACTTTGCTGAAGTTGCTTCTCAGCTTAAGGAGATTTTGGGCTGAGATGATAGGGTTCTAAATATACAATTATGCCATTGGCAAATAGAGATAATTTGACTTCCTGTCTTCCTATTTGAATACCGTCTATTTCTTTCTCTTGCCTGATTGCCCTGGTCAGAACTTCCAATACTATGTTGAATAGGAGTGGTGAGAGAGTGCATCCTTGTCTTGTGCTGGTTTTCAAAGGGAATGCTTCCAGCTTTTGCCCATTCAGTATGATATTGGCTGTGGGTTTGTCATAAATAACTCTTATTATTTTGAGATATGTTCCATCGATACCTAGTTTATTGAGTGTTTTTAGCATAAAGGGGTGTTTAATTTTATCAAAGGCTTTTTCGGCATCTATTGAGATAATTATGTGTTTTTTGTCATTGGTTCTGTTTATGTGATGGATTAAATTTATTGATTTGCATATGTTGAACCAGCCTTGCATCCCAGGGATGTAGTAGTGGGTAAGCTTTTTAGTGTGCTGCTGGATTCAGTTTGCCAGTATTGTATTGAGGGTTTTCGCATCGATGTTCATCAGGGATATTGGATATTGAAATTTTCTTGTTGTATGTGTCTCTGCCAGGTTTTGGTATCAGAATGATGCTGGCCTCATAAAATGAGTTAGAGAAGAGTCCCTGTTTTTCTAGTGTTTGGAATAGTTTCAGAAGGAATGGTCCCAGCTCTTCTTTGTACTTCTGGTAGAATTCAGCAGTGAATCTGTCTGGTCCTGGGCTTTTTTTGGTTGGTAGGCTATTAATTACTGCCTCAATTTCAGAACTTGATATTGGTCTATTCAGGGATTCAACTTCTTCTTGGTTTAGTCTTGGGAGGGTGTTTGTGTCCAGGAATTTATCCATTTCTTCTAGATTTCCTAGTTTATTTGCATAGAGTTGTTTATAGTATTCTCTGACAGTAGTTTGTATTTCTGTGGGATCAGTGGTGATCTCCAGTTTATCATTTTTTATTGTGTCTATTTAATTCTTCTCTCTTTTCTTCTTTATCATTCTGGCTAGTGGTCTATCTATTTTGTTAATCTTTTCAAAAACCCAGCTCCTGGATTCACTGATTTTTAGAAGGGTTTTTTCGGGTCTCTATCTCCTTCCCTTCTGCTCTGATCTTAGTTATTTCTTGTTTTCTGCTAGCTTTTGAATTTGTTTGCTCTTGCTTCTCTAGTTCTTTTCATTGTGATGTTAGGGTGTCAATTTTAGATCTTTCCAGCTTTCTCCTGTGGGCATTTAGTGCCATAAATTTCCCTCTAAACTCTGCTTTATGTGTCCCAGAGATTCTGGTATGTTGTGTCTTTCTTTTTATTGGTTTCAAAAACTTATTTATTTCTGCCTTAATTTCCTTATTTACCCAGTAGTCATTGAGGAGCAGGTTGTGCAGTTCCCAGAAATTGTGCGGTTTTGAGTGAGTTTCTTAGTCCTGAGTTCTAATTTGATTGCACTGTGGTCTGAGAGACTGTCTGTCATGATTTCTGTTCTTTTGCATTTCCTGAGGAGTGTTTTACTTCCAATTATGTGGTCCATTTTAGAATATGTTCTATGTGGTGCTGAGAAGAATGTATATTCTGTTGATTTGGGGTGGAGAGTTCTGTAGATGTCTATTAGGTCCACTTGGTCCAGAGCTGAGTTCAAGTCCTGAATATTCTTGTTAATTTTCTGTCTTGTTGATCTGTCTAATATTGACAGTGGGTGCTAAAGTCTCCCACTATTATTGTGTGGGAATCTAAGTCTCTTTGTGGGTCTCTGAGAACTTACTTTATGAATCTGGGTGCTCCTGTATTGGGTGCATATATATTTAAGATAGTTAGCTCTTCTTGTTGCATTGATCCCTTTACCGTTATGTAATGCCTTTCTTTGTATTTTTTAATCTTTGTCGGTTTAAAGTCTGTTTTATCAGAGACTAGGATTGCAACCCCTGCTCTTTTTTTTGCTTTACATTTGCTTGTTAAATATTCCTCCATCCCTTTATTTTGAGCCTGTGTGTGTCTTTGCACATGAGATGGGTCTCCTGAATACAGCACACTGATGGATCTTCAGTCTTTATCCAATTTGCCAGTGTGTCTTTTAATTGGGGGATTTAGCCCATTTACGTTTAAGGTTAATATTGCTATGTGTGAATTTGATCCCGTCATTATGATGCTAGCTGGTTATTTTGCCCTTTAGTTGATGCGGTTTCTTCATGGTGTTGATGGTCTTTACAATTTGGTATGTTTTTGCAGTGGCTGGTACCAGTTGTTCCTTTCCATATTTAGTGCTTCCTGCAGGAGCTTTGTAAGGCAGGCCTGATGGTGACAAAATCTCTCAGCATTTGCTTGTCTGTCAAGGATTTTATTTCTCCTTCACTTATGAAGCTTAGTTTGGCCGGATATGAAATTCTGGGTTGAAAATTCTTTTTTTAAGAATGTTGAATATTGGCCCCCACTCTCTTCTGGCTTGTAGAGTTTCTGCCGAGAGATCCTCTGTTAGCCTGATGGGCTTCCCTCTGTGGGTAACCCGACCTTTCTCTCTGGCTGCCCTTAACATTTTTTTCCTTCATTTCAACCTTGGTGAATCTGATGATTATGTGTCTTGAGGTTACTCTTCTCAAGGAGTATCTTTGTGGTGTCCTCTCTATTTCCTGAATTTGAATGTTGGCCTACCTTGCTAGGTTGGGGAGGTTCTCCTGGATAATATCCTGAAGTGCTTTCCAATTTGGTTCCATTCTCCCCGTCACTTTCAGGTACACCAATCAAATGTAGGTTTGGTCTTTTCACATGGTCCCATATTTCTTGGAGGCTTTGCTCATTCCCTTTCATTCTTTTTTCTCTAATCTTGTCTTCTTGCTTTATTTCATTAAGTTGATCTTCCATCTCTGATATCCTTTCTTCCGCTTGATCAATTCGGCTATTGGTACTTGTGTATTCTTCATGAAGTTCTTGTGCTGTGTTTTTCAGCTCCATCAGGTCATTTATATTCTTCTCTAGACTGGTTATTCTAGTTAGCAATTCCTCTAACCTTTTATCAGGGTTCTTAGTGTCCTTGCATTGGGTTAGAACATGCTCCTTTAGCTTGGAGGCATTTGTTATTACCCACATTTTGAAACCTACTTCTGTTAATTTGTCAAACTCATTCTCCATCCAGTTTTGTTCCATTGCTGGCAAGGAGTTGTGATCCTTTGGAGGAGAAGAGGCATTCTGGTTTTTGGCATTTTCAGCCTTTTTGCACTGGTTTTCCCTCATCTTCGAGGATTTATCTACCTTTGGTCTTTGCTGCTGGTGACCTTCGGATGGAGTTTTTGAGTGGTCGTCCTTTTTGTTGATGTTGATGCTATTGCTTTCTGTTTGTTAATTTTCCTTCTAACAGTCAGGCCCCTCTTCTGCAGGTCTACTGGAGTTTTCTGGGGGTCCACTCCAGACCCTGTTTGCCTGGGTATCACCAGTGGAGGCTGCAGAATTGCAAAGTTTGCGGCCTGGTCTTTCCTCTGGAAGCTTTGTCCCAGAGGAGCACCTGCCAGATGCCAGCAGGAGCTCTCCTGTGTGAGGTGTCTGTCGACCCCTGCTGGGAGGTGTCTCCCCATCAGGAGGCACAGGGGTCAGGGACCCACTTGAGGAAGCAGTCTGTCTCCTAGCAGAGCTTGAGAGCTGTGCTGGGAGATCTGCTGTACTATTCAGAGCTGGCAGGCAGGAACGTTTACATCTGCTGAAGCTGTACCCACAGCTACCCCTACCCCTAGGTGCTCTGTCCCAGGGAGATGGGAGTTTTATCTATAAGCCCCTGACAGGGGCTGCTGCCTTTCTTTCAGAGATGCCCTGCCCAGAGAGAAGGAATCTAGAGAGGCAGTCTGGCTACAGAGGTTTTGAGGTGCTGTGGTGGGCCCCACCCAGTCCAAACTTCCTGGCAGCTTTGCTTACACTGTAAGGGGAAAACTGCCTACTCAAGCTTCAGTAATGGTGGATGCCCCTTTTCCCACCAAGCTCCAGTGTTCCCAGGTCAACTTCAGACTGCTTGCTAGCAGCGAGAATTTCAAGCCAGTGGATCTTAGCTTGCTGGGCTCTTTGGGGGTGGTTTCCACTGAGCAAGACCACTTGGTTCCTTGGCTTCAGCCCCCTTTCCAGGACAGTAAACAGTTCTGTCTTGCTAGCATTCCAGACACCACTGGGGTATGAAAAAAAACTCCTGCAGCTAGCTCAGTGTCTGCCCAGATTTGTGCTTGAAACCCAGGGCCCTTGGGGCATAGGCACCTGAGGGAATCTCCTGGACTGTGGGTTGGGAAGACCTTGGGAAAAACGTAGTATCTGGGCCAGGTAACACAGTCCCTCATGGCACAGTCCCTCATGGCTTCCCTTGGCTACGGGAGGGGGTTCCCCCACTCCTTGTCCTTCCCAGGTGAGGTGATGCCCCACCCTGCTTCTGCTCACCCTCCATGGGCTGCACCCACTGTCTAACTAGTCCCATTGAGATCAACGGGGTACCTCAGTTGGAAATGCAGAAATCACCCACCTTCTGCATTGGTCTCGCTGGGAGCTGCAGACCAGAGCTGCTCCTATTCGGCCATCTTGCCTAGGAGTCTGGAGTGTATTCTTACAGATATTTAAAAATGTGTTTACATAGATACCAACATAGGCAAAAATAGAAGTAAACAGTTATGCGTAGATTTTTAAATTTAGCATAGTATGTTACATAACATCGTATTTCCCAACAATATGCTTTTTAAACTTAACAGTGTCTGTCTTAGATATATTTCAGTGCTCATATATACTGATCAAGCTTTTTAAAAATTGGCACAATGAGCCATAGTATAAAAGTATAACAGATTATTTAACCATTCTTAATAGATATTTAAGTTGGTTTCCAATATTTCACTGCTACAATCAATATTTCAAGTTTATGTGCAAGTATTTCTCTACATTAGATAACTAGAAGTGGATTTTTGGATCATCTGATATGTATATTTAACATTTTAATTTCTACTGCCACGTTGTACCTCAAAAGAGCTGTGCCACTTATAATGCAGGAAAATACTGTTTCCCCACTTCCTCATTAATGCTTGCTAAGATCAGTCTCTTCCATTTTTGCCAAACTGATGGTTGGAAGTGATATCTCATTGCTGCTCTAATTTGCATTTCCCTGATTGCTTTGAAATTGAGGATCTTTTCCTTCCGTTGCTGGTCATTTGCATGTTTTCCTCTAAATTGTCTTTTCAGATTCTTTGTCCACTTTTCTTTTGCATTTTCTCTTACTGATTTGTAGGAATTGATTATATATTCTGTATATTCATTCTTTGTCTCTTATTATACATGTTGCAAATACCTTCTTGCACCATTTATTTTCCAATGCCATTTATTGAATTTTTTACTTACTGGTCCCAAGTGCAACCATTGTCATTTACTAAATTTCTATATATACATAGGTCTGTTTCTAGACTCTAAATTATGTTCCATTGATTTCTTTATTTCCCCCCTTATGTCACACTTTTTAAATTATTATAACTTATAGTGTACTTCGATAGCCTCCTTAGTCTCCTATTTCAAAATAGACTTTGCTGGTCTGGTACATATTCTCTTCCAAATAACAACGTAAAAACATTTGACATGAGTTGTAAGATTTGAGACGGGGAGAAGGTTTTGAGTGGTATTGCAAAGAATTTATAGATTAATTTGGGGACAAATGACATTTTTAAAATATTGAGTCATCCAAATTAGGAACGTGGTGTAACTCTCCATTTATTCAGTTTTTTTCTTTAATAAGTTTTTTTATCCTTATAAGTGTTATATTTTGCTTATTATTCCTAGGAATTTTAGAGGTTTTATTGGTGGTGTAAATGCAATTATTTTTTCAATTTCTAATGGTTTTGGTAAGCAAATTGAGAAGCTATTACTTTTCATATGTTGGTTTTATATGCATCCACATTCACCTTAATATGTTAAATAGGGTTTTAATTTATTTTCTTGGACTTCATGGGTGGATAATTATATCATTCTAAATCAAATACATTTTTGGTTTTTCTTGTCAATATTCATGTTTTTGTTTTTTCCTTATCACACTGGCTAAGGATGTCCAGCACAGTGAATGATGCAGCAGCCTTTCCTTGTTCCATTAACAGTAATGCTTCTAATTTTTCACCATTTATTATGGTATTTGCAATAGGTTTCTGTCATATACACCTATTAAATCAGACTCCAAATAAGAAATTGACAACATTTTGAAATAGCATAATCTGAGAAGAGTTTGTTTATAAAGAGTAGATCCTCATTATTCACAATTCTATATTTGCAAATTTACCTACTTGTTAAAATTTATTTGTAACCCTATTACCAATAACCACCTTACTTTCTCAGTAATTCATGAACATGAATACACAGAATGGCAAAAAACAAATGGAGTCACCAAAGTGCATCTTCCCAGCTGATGTCAAACAAGGCCACATCTGCCTTGTTGTTTAAGCTCTCATAAGTAAGCATGCATTTTTTTCGTGGTTTACTTATTACCACATTTTTTGAATTTCTGTGCTTTTTCTTGTGATTTTTCTGTTTAAAATGGCCCCGAAACACATTGCCGAGGTGCTGTCTATTTAGTGAAAGAAGATGTTGACGAAAAGAGTCAAACTCTGTAAAATATTTTAAGAGATTTATTCTGAGCCAAATATGAGTGACCATGGCCCGTGACACAGCCCTCAGGAGGTCCTGAGAACATGTGCCCAAGGTGGTTGGGGTACAGCTTGGTTTTATGTACTTTTGGGAGGCATGAGACGTGAATCAAAACATTTAAGAAACACACCGGTTTGGTTCAGAAAGGTGGGACAACTCAAAGCGGGGGCTTCCAGGCTATAGGTAAATTTAAACATTTTCTGGTTGACAGTTTGTTGAGTTTATTTGAAGACCTGGGATCCATAGAAAAGAAATGTTCAGGTTAAGATAAAGGATTGTGGAGACCAAGTTTTATTCTGCAAAGGAAGCTCTCAGATAGCAGACTTTAGAGAGAGCAGGTTGTAAGATGTTTCTTATCAGACTTAAAAGGGTGCCTGGGTCTTGGTTGATTTTCTCCTGGATTTGGAAAGGAAGGAAGGAAAACAAAGGGGAAAGGGGATTCTCTATAGAATGTAGATTTTCCCACAAGACACTTTGCAGGGCAAGTTTAAGATATGGCAGAGAAACATGTTTTGGAGTAGAATATTTTGATTTTCTTTCTCGTTATTTCAGAGTTAGATTGGAAAGTAAGTCACAATATACAAGGTTAAATAAAACCCATCTGATGAGAATTTATGGTTTGTAGGACATGATTCCCCAGACTCCTTAGATAGGAATTTCGGCAAGATAAAAAAAAAAAAAATCAGAGTTTAGTCCTCAAAGGCTATGATGTGCCTTGAGGAGAAAATAGGTGTGTTGGAGAAGCTTCATTCAGGCATGAGTTACAGTGCTGTTGGCTGTAAGTTCAATGTTAATGAGTCAATGATATAGATTAAATATGTGTAAGAAACACATAGAAAGCAAGGTTATGTATCGATTGGCTAATGAAAATATTTGACCAGAGGCTCACAGGTACCTAACCTTATATTTCCTCTAGGAGTGATGATTCGGTATTTGTTAATTCAGTGTTTGTAGTGATTTTGTAGGACAGATCTACCTCCAATAACAAGAATTTGCTGTATTGGCAAAGGTTCGGGTAAAGGGTACCACAAGGGATAGAGAAGCAATCCAGGGCTCAGGAGCAGCTGCACTTTCAACACTTCTAAGGGAGAGGGATTTAGAGGGAACATGTGCCAGAACGCAGAAGGAAGAGTCTGTAGAGTTCACTGCCTTGAGAGCTCCAGCAGCTACTCAGGTGACCTTGCAGGGAGGAGATCCAGAAACAAATACCCTGACCCACTCTCCTTCTTCCTCCAGCTTCTTGGTGAGGTTCCTGTTAATCAGTTTCAGGAGGAAACCAGAGGACCCACCAGGAGAGTAGAAACCTTTGCCAGGGTCTCTGCAGATGAGTGAAAACTGGAACTTACGGGCCCAGGGAATACAGCCAGCATGGTGCATCAGTTGAAGGAAGGGTCTGTATATTCCCAACTTACTAAAGAGCCTTTATTTTTCTCAAAAAAAAAAAAACAAAAAAAAAAAACAAGGAATTGTTGAATTTTATACAATTATTTTTTAACATTTATAGTTTCTCCTTTAATCTGTTAAGGTTAGAATTATATTAATAGATTTTCTAATGTGAAGCTACCTTCATTTATTGGATAATTTAATCTGACCACCTTGTCTTATCTTTTTAATAATCTGAGTCAATTTGTTAATGTTTTATTTTGGATTTTTTTGCAGGGACGGTCAATTGTGAGAGAAATTGGCCTCTAGTTTTTCTTTCTAGTTTTAATACCATGATAAATCTAGCCTCCAAAAGTTATGTTAGAAGATTTCCATTTTTTCTACTCTTTAATAGTTTTTATAATGGAATTATCTCTTCCTTGAATATTTTTTAGAACTCTTAACACTTTCTGAGCAATTTCTTCTTACAGTTTTATCAAATTTCATTTTCTTCCTTTACTTTTTCTTTATTATATTATTCTTTAATCCCCCAAAATGCATGCAGTAATATGCACAACAACTTTAAAATAGATGGAAAAAGTAAAGATGCTCTCCTTGTTCTTGCTGTGTTACTATCCACTAAGATGACCAATATTGATATCTTGGGTGCATCCTTTCCCACCCTGCTCCACAGCCATTCAAATGTACACAAATAAGTAAAGCGTGTGTGTTTTTTAATGGATCACATTATACACATTGTAAAAAGTAAAGTAGAGGTTCTTCTTCAAAGACTTTCCTCCCCATTTAATTAGGAATAAATAGTAACTTCTCTTAGAAGCAAAATTTATTCAAAGATCTGTGCTAACATTCTTAAATATCTGCTAGCCATGATAAAGAAATCAACGTACTTTATGTTCTTAGCTCCCACAATTTAGCTTAAATATTTGCCCTGGCATGCTTATAGTGGTCCAAGCAAGCATTAGGTCATAGCCTGTTCCTCTTCCTTGTTTGAAGGTGTTTTTACCGCTCTCAGCATTCCACAAGTTACTTCCTCCTTCCTTTGTTCTCCTCTACCTTTGCCTCTTTTAAAAAGTTCTAAGTTACTAGCCAATCGGGACAAATACAGAATGTGAGGTCCTGTTCCAGCCAATGGAAACCAGACACAGCAATAGAGTGGACACATCAGGTTATAAATGACTCTGTCTCCTTTGTTCAGTGTACTCTCATGGCAAAACCACTGGTGAGTGTACCCTTTCTGCAGAAAGTATAAAAATGGCCTTGCCGAGTAAATTAAATTTAATGTTCAAGTGCCATTTCTTTATGGCACTGGGGAACAAGCATTTCAAACAACATTATTCTGCAACTTCTTTTATTCTCTGCAACTAGTATATAATTAATATCCTTCCAGGTAATAGAGATAGTGTAACTCATTGTGTGTAATAGCTGCCTAATAGTCCATTGGATGAACATACCATGGGTTAATTGCACATCTGCCATTCCTTTATAGATGGAGAGTTAGGCTTTCTTTCTCTCTTTCTTTTCTTTTCTTTCTTTCTTTCTTTCTTTCTTTCTTTCTTTCTTTCTTTCTTTCTTTCTTTCTTTCTTTCTCTTTCTTTTTATGAGACGAAGTCTTGCTGTTGCCCACGCTGGAGTGCAGTGGCACGATCTTGGCTCAGTGCAACCTCTGCCTCCTGGGTTCAAGCAATTCTTCTGTCTCAGCCTCCTGAGAAGCTGAGACTACAGGTACTCACCACCACATCTGGCTAACTTTTATATTTTTAGTAGAGATGGGGTTTCACCATATTGGTCAGGCTGGTCTTGAACTCCTGACCTCAGGTGATCTGCCTGCCTTGGCCTCCCAAAGTGCTGGGATTACAGATGTGAGCCACCATGCCCAGTCCTTTTTGTTTTTGTTGTTACTACAAATATTGTCTCTGTAAATATCTTTGTATACCAGTACTTTTATTTTTATAAAATAGATTCTGAAAAAAGTGGGATGGCTGAGCAAGGAGAATGTAAATTAACAAGATGCAAAACAAGGCTCAATTCTAGCCTGAGGTTCCCGGAGTCAGAGTAAAGAAATGGTGAGGCTTTTCCCATTCCACAGGGTCCTGCAACAGAATATGCAGGGCTTGCAAAGGAGGGATTAAGGGCTGGTTTCAAAAGCCAGAGGGCAATACCCACTTAAGAGCCAGAGGGTAGAAGAGGCTGGGGCTGAGGGTGGCTTTTTTGGAGAGAGTTCTTGGAGGGCTGTGGCAGTTTCCTTCTCATGGCCCAAGGAGGCAGGGAGGAGGGCCCTTTCCCCTCATCTCAGACTGGTGAGAAGAGCTTCAGGAGACCACAGGGAGAACTACAAATGTGTCCCCTGAAGTTTGAGATCTCAATAAAGGGTTTCTAACTCTTGCCCCCAGAATAATTCTCCAGGTGAGGGGCTGACTGCAGTCCCCTAAGGCAGCAAAGTGAAAAACTGTATTGGCCTGCACCACACTTCCACTGAGGCAGGGGACAGGAAACTGTGGGTGCTTCCTGTGGACCAGAAGTAGTCTATGCAGGACAGAGGTGGCCTGGAGCAATTATGAATCTTACTCAAGAGGTTCCTCGCTTTTACACTGTTGATGGGAGTGTAAATTAGTTCAACCACTGTGGAAGACAGTGTGGCGATTTCTCAAAGACCTAGAAGCAGAAATGCTATAAGATGCAGTAATCCCATTACTACTTATATACCCAAAGGAATACAAATCATTCTATTATAAAGATACATGCATGTGTATGTTCATTGCAGCACTATTCACAATAGGAAAGACATGGAATCAACCCAAATGCCCATCAATGATAGACTGCAAAAAGCAAATTTGGTACATATACACTATGGACTACTATGCAGCCAAAGAAAGGAATGAGATCATGTCCTTTGCAGGGACATGGATGGAGCTGGAAGCCATTATTCTCAGCAAACTAATGCAGGAACAGAAAACCAAATACTGCATGTTCTCACTTATAAGTGGGAGCTGAATGATGAGACCGCATTGTGGGGGGTGGGGAACAACACACACTGGGGCCTGTTGGAAAGGTGGGTGGGGGGAGAGAGGACATCAGGAAGAATAGCTAACGGATGCTGGGCTTGATACTTAGGTGACGGGTTGATCTGTGCAGCAAACCTCCATGGTACACATTTACCTATGTAACAAACCTGCACATCCAGCACACGTACCCCAGAACTTAAACTGAAAGTTGGAAACTAAAAAAAATAAGTTCCTGGAGAGAGATGGATCCTGGAGAGAGATGGATCCAGGGAGTGTTTCTGGAAAACACCATCTATGCAGAGGAAGAAATTAAAAGTGGCCGTGTAGGCAGCACTTGGCACGTCACGGAAATAGCAACTGGGGGTTCCTAGTGGTAAAACCCCAAGGGAAATGCATTTTGGGGGGTGGGGTGAAGCTGACTCTAAAGACCCACAGAATCCTAAGTGTGTCCACCCCCAGCTCATAACTATCCCAAACAAGCAAATCGTTTCCTGACTTCCTAATCCAGAGGCATCAGAAACCTGGGCCAGGCTGCAGGAGTGGAGAAGCCAGCCCACTCCCTGTCTCTGGCCAGCACCAGCCTGGGCTGGGAGAGGCTGCAAGTAGAACCCAGAGTTTTGATGTTTACACCAGGACTGGACATTACAAATGTCGACATGAGACTGTTTTGTGAATAAAAGTGATGATTTCTAAAAACCTAAAAGTGATGGGAAAGCTTACATACACTGCCCGGGATTTTAGGTGGAGACAAAAAAGGAAACCATGAGACAGCTTTGAAGTGCCCATGGGAGGGGGCGCTTTCTGCTTGCACCCACTGGTGTGCTGCTTCTTCATGACATATGAGTTAATCAATGTAATAAATACTGTCAGACTGCTTTCCAAAAACACTTGTACAGTTCAAACATCTACCAGCAATATATGAGAATGCTTCCAGAACTGAACCTTTGCCAGTATTACTTTTCATTGTCATAATTCTGTTGAATAAAATTGTGTTGTTTAATTTGCTGTGCTTGGCTCACATAGAAGATCAAGTTCATCAAGGAAGGACAGTAAAATCTCAGAATTCACCACTATATAATTCATCCATGTAACCCAAAACCACTTGTATCCCAAAAGCTATCAAAATAAAAATTTTTAAGCTGGAATGGACATTAGAAATTACTGAAGCAGCCAGGTGCGGTGGCTCATGCCTGTAATCCCAACACTTTGGGAGGCTGAGATGGGCAGATCACGAGGTCAGGAGATCAAGACCATCCTGGCTAACACAGTGAAACCCCGTCTCTACTAAAAATACAAAAAAATTAGCTGGGTGTGGTGGCGGGCGCCTGTAGTCCCAGCTACTCGAGAGGCTGAGGCAGGAGAATGGCATGAACCTGGGAGGCGGAGCTTGCAGTGAGCCGAGATCGCGCCACTGCACTCCAGCCTGGGAGACAGGGTGATACTCCATCTAAAAAAAAAAAAAAAAGAAAAGAAAGGAAATTGCTGAAGTAGCCAGGTGCAGTGGTTCACACCTGTAATCCTAGCACTTTGGGAGGCCAAGGCAGGCGGATCACCTGGCGTCAGAAGTTCGAGACCAGCCTGGCCAACGTGGTGAAACCCCATCTCTACTAAAAAAATACAAAAATTAGCTGGGCATGGTGGTGGGCGCCTGTAATCCCAGCAACTTAGGAGGCTGAGGCAGGAGAATCGCTTGAACTCAGAAGGCAGAGGTTGCAGTGAGCCAAGATCATGCCATTGCACTCTAGCCTGGGTGACAAGAGCAAGATTCCATCTTAAAAAAAAAGAAAAGAAATTACTGAAGCACAGAGAGTCAGAGGACATGTCAAAGTCTCAAAGTAAATTGTGACCATCTATTGGTAGAACAGTTTTCAGATTCATGCCTTTCATAGAAGCAAAGTTCTACCTGAAAATCTACCTTTTAAAGGAAAGATAGGCAAGGTGTGGTGGTTCATGCCTGTAATCGCAGCACTTTGGGAGGCCAAGGCATGTAGATCGCTTGAATCCAGGAATTTGAGACCAGCCTCGGCAACATGATAAAACCCCATCTTTACCAAAAATTACAAAAAATTAGCCCAGTGTGGTTGCCTGTGCCGGCTACTTCGGAGGCTGTGGTAGGCTCAAGTCCCAGTTTGGGCCTGGGAGGCAGAGGTTGCTGTCAGCCAAGATTGTGTCACTGTGCTGGGTTACAGAGTGAGATCTTGTATCACAAAAAAAGGAAGGATAATCCACTATGACTCTAAAATTTTGGGCAATATGATGTCTTCATTATCGAGGTGATATGATATGGATTTGTGTCACTGACCAAATCTCACGTCTAATTGGAGGAGGGGCCCGGTGGGAGGTGATTGGATAATGGGGGCGGATTTCTCCCTTGCTATTATTGTAGTAGTGATTGAGCTCTCACGAGATCTGATGGTTTAAAAGTGTGTGTCACTTCCCCCTTCACTCTCTCTCTCTCTCCTGCCACCATGTGAAGAAGGCGCTTGCTTCCTTTTTCACTTTTCGCCATGATTCGAAGTTTCCTGAGGCCTCCCAGTCATGCTTCCTATTAAGCCTGCAGAACTGTGAGTCAATTAAACCTCCTTTCTTCGTAAATTACCCAGTCTCAGGTAGTTCTTTACAGCAGTGTGAAAACAGATAATACACCAGATTACTAATTTTATGTATTAGGTTCCTGCAAGATACACCTCAAATATTTGGTGCTTTGATATGCACTGGTACCCAGATTTACTTAATAGAGACTCACTGATTTCTTCTCATTGAAATTTTATTTTTAAATTTTTCTTATTTATTTTTGAGACAGAGGTTTCATTTTGTCACCTAGAGTGGTCTTGAACTCCTAGACTCAAGTGATCCTCTCACCTTGGTCTCCCAATTAGCTAGAACTACAGACACCTGCCTCGACTGGCTCTCCCTATTTTAGAACCTCAAATGTCCACTCTTTTAGAGAATCAAGTTATGCCTGTTTGTGGTTGAACAGATAAGTACAAGAACAAAATGGTCCCCAAAGTGCAAGGCTTTCGATACTAGTTAGTTACATAAGAAGCTGCTGTAACACACATATCTTCCAAAAAATATATCTAGCCGAGTGGGTCTCATAACCTCATAGTGCATGCCTTCAAAAGCTCTTCACCTCTGCCCAGAGGCAGTAGGAAAGGAAGACTTCATCTCTGCTTCCTTCTTCTTCCTATGGATCAGAATATGCCAGCCAATGACACCAGAAAAATAACCAGAGAAGATTTTTGAAGAGCAAAAAATGTGATGATTTTATTCTTACTCAAAGGGAATAAGAAGCAAAACCCCACAATGAACACCATATGTGTCTCCTCCAGTAGGAGCCCAGCTGTTCTTATGCCCCTTGGATAGTGTTTTACTTCCCAAATGCAAATTCATTCCAGTTTAATTGGTTGAACTCGGCATGCAGTCTTAGGATTTCCTTATGCATCATGTCCAGGAAGACTATATAGATTTTGTGCGGAATTTAAGGATTTCTTACACAAAGAGCATGCTTCCTCTGCAGTTCTTTCAGGTCAATCTTCTCCAAATTGCAATTGTATGATTATCACTCTTAAATTAGTCACAGTTTCTCTTCTCTGTTATTCACTCCATTCTATGGCAATGGCTAATCCCAAGCCCTATTGCAGAAAAAGAAAATGATACAGAGATTACATTGCTTTGAAGGGTCAGTCATTATGAATCACGGTAGCTGAGGTACAAGTGGCATGTGCCCATAATTGAAAGCAGCGGCCTCAAATCTTTTTGGCACCAGGAGCCTGTTTCATGGAAGACAATTTTTCCATGAACAGGGTAGGGAGGATGGTATCAGGATGATTCAAGTGCATTACATTTATTGTGCACTTTATTTCTATTATTATTACATTGTATTATATAATGAAATAATTATACAACTCACCATAATATAGAATCAGTGGGAGCCCTGAGCTGGTGTTCCTGAAACTAAATGGTCCCATCTGGGAGTGACAGGAGGCAGTGAGAGATCATCAGGCATTAGATTCTCATAAAGAGCATGAAACCTAGATCCCTCTCATGCGTAGTTCACAATAGAGTTTGCGCTCCTATGAGAATCTAATGATGCTGCTGATGTAACAGGAGATGGAGCTCAAGCGCTAATGTGAGCAATGGGGAGTGGCTATAAATACAGATGAAACTTCACTCACTTGCCCACCCTTCACTTCTTGCTGTGCGGCTTTGTTCCTAACAGGCCATGGACAGGTCTGTGGCCTGGAGACTGGGGACCACTGATTTAAAGAACATATGGCTAACCGAAAAAAATTTTGGTTTTCACAGAAATACCATCACTAATAGAGATTAGGAGTACACATCTAAAAATGAGAATGTCTTCAATTTCTTATAGTATTTAATCAATACCTTCTGCCCTTAGTAGCTGCTAACCAACTCTTGTCTGCTTTCTCACAGATAGCCAGTGTCAAAATCATTATTTCTTCTCACTCTCTCTTCCTTACATCTCTCCTCCACTGTGCAGTTGAGTGCATTCTCCCCCACGCCCTTGTAGGATGTGGCAGCATTGATTCCCTGCATTCTCCACCGCCTTGTAGCCATTCCTCTT
Organism: Hylobates moloch; assembly: GCF_009828535.3. Lineage (NCBI taxonomy): Eukaryota > Metazoa > Chordata > Mammalia > Primates > Hylobatidae > Hylobates > Hylobates moloch. Next base: position 91,266,502 of record NW_026652279.1, read on the forward strand.
CTGTCTGCTCACACTACCCCAGCCTTAAAAACACCTCCTTTCCTCCCCTCTGAGTTTGAAAGCTACTGCCTTTCTCTCTCGTTCCCTTTATTGGCAAGTGCCTATTCATTTACTCATTTTATAAATTGCTAAATGTACTCCAAGCTTGTAGCAACATCAAACAGAACTGTAGTAGGTAAGTTAAGATCCCTCAGTCTCCTCTCCCACCACTTCTGGATGGCAGCCACTGTTCACAGTTCAGTGTGTATTTTTATTAGATGTTTATAATATGTAACAAATATGTACCTATTTGTGTTGTAGACTTCTTTTACACAAATGAGACCATATTACACAATTCTGCAGCCTGCTTTTTTTTATTGTTGTCTTAAATGACTTGAAAAGTGTGAACAGTATAGATGTATATGTTATAAAACAAAAAAGCCCTCTTGTGGTATATTTACCCACAAAGCCAAGCTGTCCTGTTACCAAAAAAAAAAAAAGTAAAACAAAAAAAGGTCATTGCCCAAGTAATTGCAAAGCAATTTGAATATTCAGTTATTACGGTCTCCTCTTTTTTCTCTCCATCACTCTTTATACACACACAGACACACACACACACTCTCTCTCTCTCTCTCTCTTTCTCTCTCTCCCTCTCTCTCTACTGATGGACATTCAGGTCCCTAGATTTTGACTCTCATAAGCAGTACTGCAATAAGCAGCATATACACTTTTGTGCATGTACTTTTGTGTACATGAAAATATTCTGCAGCATGCATTTCTAGAAGTGAAAATGCTGCGTTAGAATGGCGTGCATTTGAAATTGTGTTAGATCCTGACGGATTGCCTTCCAAACAGCTCTACCAATTTGTACTCTCATTAGCAGTGAATGAGAGTGACTATGTCTTCACATCCACATTAATACTGTGTAGTATCAGCCCAGGCGCGGTGGCTCACATCTGTAATTCCAGCACTTTGGGAAGCTGAGACAGGCGGATCACCTGAGGTCAGGAGTTTGAGATCAGCCTGGCCCACATGGCAAAACCCCATCTCCACCAAAAATACAAAAAAAAATAGCTGGGCATGGGGGTGTGCACCTGTAATCCCAGCTACTAGGGAAGCTGAGACAGGAGAAATCGCCTGAACCTGGGAGGCGGAAGTTGCAGTGAGCCGAGACTGTGCCATTGCACTCCAGCCTGGGCGACAGAGTGAGACTCTGTCTCTCAAAAAAAAAAAAAAAAGAAAGAAAGGTGGCATAGACATTGGGAAGACAACAGTAGTGTTTGATTTTGATTTCTGGGAATTATCTTGTAGACTAATAAACAAATTTTGAAAAGCCTATATAGTTTGAGTTAGTTTGATATAAAGATTCATATGAATCCATTAAAACAAGCTCACTAACAATATTTTCATTTTGCCAATCATCACTGTCAAAAGAGCTTTGTTAAAGTCTCTTACCATGATTATGGGTTTGTGTATTTTACCTGGCAACCTAAGGACTTCAGAATGCTTTAAAAAGAATCATAGCTAGCATTTTAAAGCAGTTTTTATGTTTGAGCACTGATCCAAGCCCTTGACATGTAATAACTAATTTAACCATCACAATAACTTATGAGGTAAATGTTATTAGTGTTCCCATATCAAGAGAAGTAAAGATGTAGAGAGATGGTAGTTAACATCTTGCCCCAAATCACACAGATGATAAAGACCAGAGTCAAGATCAAGGCAATCGGGTTCCAGCATTCATTCTGTTAACCACTAAGCACTATTCAACCCTGATCTCCTGACCAGTTTTTGTTCAGGATATGGATTCTAGTCTATTACCCCCACCCCTAAATTAGACATTACTTTCATTATTTTATACCATGTATATTTATTATATTTACCAATATATTTGCTCACAATTTCCTCCTGTCTCTCAGGCATTACATCTGAAGTGTATATATATATATATATATATATGATTTTTTTTGAGACAGAGTCTCACTCTGTCGCCCAGGCAGGAGTGCAGTGGTATGATATCAGCTCACTGCAACCTTCGCCTCCCGGATTCAAGCGATTCTCCTGCCTCGGCCTCCTGAGTAGCTGGGATTACAGGCATGCACCCCTACGCCTGGCTGATTTTTGTATTTTTAGTAGAGACAGGGTTTCACCATGTTGGCCAGGCTGGTCTCGAACTCCTGACCTCAAGTGATCCGCCTGCCTCGGCCTCCCAAAGTGCTGGAATTACAGGCATGAGCCACCATGCCAGCCCTACTTTTTTTTTTTTTTTTGAACTTTCTTAGTGCTGAAAGAAAAACACTGTTAACTAATGATTTTATATCCAGCAAATTTGTCCTTCAAAAATGAAAGAGATAAACAAAAAATGAGAAAATTCATCACTAGCAGATCTGATCTACAAGAAATAGTAAAAGGAGTTCTTCAGGATGAAATGATGGGACAGTAACTAACGTCTAAGTTAACAAATGAAGGACACCAGAGAAGGTTACTACATGGATAATACAAAGACAGCATAAACATGTTTTGGTTTGAGCTTTTTATCTCCTATCTGATTTAAAGATAAATGCACAAAGCAATAATTATAAAGCTATCTTGTTAGGCCTATAATTTACAAAGATGTAATTTGTATGACAATCAAAGTACAAAAGGAAGGAGGAAATGTAGTATAATGGAGCAAAATTTTTCTAGCCTACTGAAATGAGGTTGATATTAATCCAAATTAGATTGTCCTAAATTAAGATTTTTATTATAATCTTCAGGGCAACGACTAAGAAAATAACTCAAAAACACATGCGAAAAATAATAATTAAAGTGGCATACTAGAAAATATCTATTTAACACAAAAGAAGTTAGTGATGGAGAAATAGAAAAACAAAAAGATGTAAGACACAAAGAAAATAAATTTTAAAATGGCAGTCAAAAACTCTTTTACTAGTAATTACATTAAATATAAATGGACAAAAGAGTCCAATCAAAATGTAAAAATTAGAAGAATAGATTTTTTAAAAAACCAAATATGATCCAAGTATATGCTATTGACAAGAAGCAAAATTCAGATTTAAAGACACAATAAGTTGAAAGAAAAAGGATGGAAGAAAATATACTTAGTTAATGATAAACAAAAGAGAGTTGGAGTGGCTATATCAATATGAGACAAAACAGACTTTTAAAACAAAATTTGGCACTAGAGGCAACACAGGACATTTTATAAGTTAAAAGCATCAATCCAGCTGGGTGTGGTGGTTCATGTCTGTAATCCCAACACCAGCACTTTGGGAGGCCAAGGCAGGAGGATTCCTTGAGCCCAGGAGTCTGAGATCAGCCTAGGCAACATAGCAAGACCCCATTCCTACAAAAAAATTTAAAAATTAGCTGGGCATGGTGTTGTTTTCCTGTAGTCCTATCTACTCAGAAGAATGAGGTTGGAGGATCACTTAAACCCAAGAGGTCAAGGCTGCAGTGAGCCATGATTTTGCCACTGCAGTCAAGCCTGGACAACAGAGCAAGACCCAAGACTTTGTCCTTTTAAAAAAGGAGAGATCAATCCATCAAGAAGATACACCAATTAAAACATGTGTGTACCTGCTAAGGTTTGAATGGTGGTGTCCCCTTCAAAATTCATGTTGATACTTAATCTCCAATGCAACAGTATTAACAGCTGTAACCTTTGGGAGGTGATTAAGTCACCTCAACCCCCACAAACTGGATTAGCACCATTATAAAAGGGATCCAAGATAAAGAGAGCAATGTGAGGACACAGCATTCATTCCCTCCAGAGGATGCAGCAATACAGCGCTATCATGGAAGCAGAAAGCAGCCCTCACAAGACGTGCAGCCTTTCAGCACCTTGATCTGAGATTTCCCAGCTTCCAGGACTGTAAGAAATAAATTTCTATTATTTATAGATTATCCAGTGTGTGGTACTTTGTTACAGCAGCACAAAGATAGCACCTAACAACAAAGCCCGAAAATGCGTGAAGTAAAAACTGATTGATAGAATTGAATAGAGAAACAGGCAATTCAACAATCACAGTTGGAGATTAAAATAACCCACTTTTCAATAATGGATAAAGCAACTGGACTGAACATCAACAAGGAAACAGAAGACTTGAACAATATTACTGTGAGGTAAAAGCGCAAACTGCATTTCTTCAGTTCTCATAATACAATGTATGAAGTTTATTCCCCCACATAGCAAGAAAGCAATCAGTTCTGCAGCAGACACCAGCTGGGTGTCCTTCAGTTCAATACTGACACTATCTACCTAGAGATAGCATCAGATCCCACAGTTTGAGGCCTCAGTTTTACAAGATAGCCCCCGACTTCTGATGCCAATCATAAGTCCCAGGTTGTTTTTGACCTGTGCTTCTGACCAACTAGCTATAAATCAGGGTTATCACAATTTCCTCCTTGGGTTTCATTAGTTTGCTAAAGTGGTTCACAGTACTCAGGGAAACACTTACTTTCATTTACCAATTGCTTATAAAGGATATTATAAAGGATACAGATGAAGAGATGCATAGGGTGAGGTATAGGAAAGGGTGTGGAGTTTCCATGCCCTCCCCCGGTATGCCACTCTCCAGGAACCTCCATATGTTCAGCAGTCTGGAAGCTCCTCATACTCTGTCCTCCTGCCTCTTTTATGAAGATTTCATTAGAAAGGCATAATTGAAGCACAGACAACCAGGTAGAAATGTGATTGAACAAAAATGCATGATCTAATACTAACAGACTGAGTGGGGAAACCCAGGCAGGTCTATCTGTTCAGATTCTTCTTGGCCTCTCTGTGCATCATAGGGCAGAACCCTTTCTGAAATAAGGGTCTTATGACCCACAATCAACCAAGGTAGAGCTGATAATTTCTTCATGGTCGACTACAAGACAGAAAGGTGGGGAAAGATTACTCCCTTGGAGAGAATAAAGGACAAGCGAAAGGAAGGCAGGAGAAGCTCAGAGAGAGATTCTGCTTTCCGAGGTCTTCCTCTAAGATATAAAGCACCCCAACATTATAACAAAAGACTCTTTCACTTTTATTACTCTGAGGCACTCCAAAGCTGCTTAAGGAACAAAGGACAAGAGGCCAAATACCTTAACAAATGCTATGGATATTGCTTTAGTCACTTAGGAAGTAACAAGGGCTATGGGAATTATATATATAAATATATTTATAAAACTATTATATATTATATAATATATATAACTATATATATATATAAAAATTTTTTTGAGATGAAGTCTCACTTTTGTTGCCCAGGCTGGAGTGCAATGATGTCATCTTGGCTCACTGCAACCTCCGCCTCCCGGGCTCAAGTGATTTTCCTGCCTCAGCCTCCTGAGTAGCTGGGATTAGAGGTACATGCCACCATGCCCTGCTAATTTTTGTATTTTTAGTAGAGACAGGTTTCACCATGTTGGCTAGGCTGGTCTTGAACTCTTCACCTCAAGTGATTCTCCTGCCTCAGCCTCCTGAGTAGCTGGGATTACGGATACATGCCACCATGCCCTGCTAATTTTTGTATTTTTAGTAGAGACGGGTTTCACCATGTTGGCTAGGCTGGTCTTGAAATCCTCACCTCAAGTGATTCGCCCACCTTGGCCTCCCAAAGTGCTGGGATTACAGGCATGAGCCACCACGCCTGGCCAAATATTTTATATTTTTTATATATATATATATAAACATATATATAAACATATATATATAAACATATATATAAACATATATATATAAACATATATAAACATATATATATAAACATATATATATATAATATGTGTGTGTGTGTGTGTATGTGTGTGTGTATAAAATAAGTGAGCTAGACATAATAAACATCAATGGAATACTCCACACAACCACAACAGAATATATATTTTCTCAAGTGGCAGTGGAACATTCTCCTGGATAAACTATGTTAAACCATAAAACAAGACTCAAAAAATTTAACATAATTTAATTCAAAGAATGTTCTCTGACTACAGCGGAGCCAAACCATAAGTCAGTAACAAAAGGAAATTTTGGAAATTTACAAATATATCGAAATTAAACAACATACTCCAAAATAACCAACGGGTTTTAGAATAAATCACAATAAAAATTAGAAAATACCTTAAGATAAATGAAAATGAAACACAACATACCGAAACTTATGGGATGCAACAAAAGCAGTGCTCAGAGAGAAATTTATAGCTGTAAAAGCCTACATTAAAAAGTAGATCTCAAATCAATATCCCAACCTTCTACCTTAAGAACTAGAAAAAGAAGAGAAAGTGAAACCCAAATTAACAAAACCAAAAGTTAGTTCTTTGACAAGATCAACAAAATTTACTAACTTGTGTCTAGAATAAGGAAGAAAAAAGAAGATTCAAATTCCTAAAATCAGATGTGAAAGCAGGGACATTACCACTAACACCACAGAAATAAAAAAGATAAAAAGAGGTTACTATAAGCAATTGTGTGTCAACAAATTAGATAGCCTACTAAAGGACAAATTCCTAGAAATGCACTACCAAAACTGACTCAAGAAGAAACAGAGAATCTGAATAGACCTATAATAAGTAAAGAGATTAAATCAGTAATCACCTCCAAAAAAAAAAAGCCCAGAACCGAAGACTCTGTGAGTAAATTCTACAAAACATTTACAGAAAAATTAACATCCATCCTTCGTGACCTCTTCCAAAACATAAGAGGAGGAAACACTTCCCAACTCATTCTATGAAGCCAGTATTACCTTGGTAGCAAACCAGGCAATGACATAACAAGAAAATAAACCTATATCCAATATATTTTATTAATATAAATGCAAAAATCCTCAACAAAATAGTAACAAACTAAATCTGCAAGAAATAAAAATAATTATACACACTGACCAAGTAGGACTTATTTCTAAAGTGAAATACCTGTGAAAATTAATAAAGAATAAAAATTATGTGATCATCTCATAGACTGAGAAAAAGCATTTGAAAAACTTCCAACACCCTTTCATCATAAAACAACCAACCAGGAATAGAAGGGAACTTCGTCCTCAACCTAATAAAGGAGCAAAATCTACAGTCAACATCATATGTAATGGCGAAGGACTAAAAGCTTTTCCCCTAAGATCAGGAATAAGACATAGATGTCTGCTTTCACCCCTTCTATTCAAAATGGTATTGTAGGTTCTACCCAAAGTAATTAGTCAAGAAAAAGAAATAAAAGATATCCGGTGGAAAAGGACAAATAATATTATCTTTATTTGCAGACGACATGATCTTATATATAGAAAGTGCTAAGACACACACACACACTATTAGAACTAATAAATTAGTTCAAAGATACAAGATGTTATTACATGATTTTTCACTGATAGTGTATAGAAATGCAATGGAACTAGAGATAATCTAATAGATATATATATATATCTAGATATATTTTTATATATATATTAGATAAAACATTGTGCGCCATGAAAATGAAACGCAACATACCAAAATTTATGGAATGCAACAAAAGTGGTGATCAGAGACAAATTTGTAGCTGTAAAAACCTATATTAAAAATTAGTTCTCAAATCAATATCTGAACCTTCTACCTTAAGATCCTATATCTATTTAGATATATTTTATATATATTAGATAAAATCTAATAAATAATATATAATCTAATACATACTATATATTAGATAAAATCTAATCATTCTAGTGGAACTGTTAGAACATTAGTTCTAAATACAGATTATTTTAGATTTTTTAGCGATAGAATTATATTATTTCTGAATAATGATAGCTCTCTTTCCTTCTATAATTTGTTTCTTTTTCTTCACATTATGTACTGACTAGAATATTCAGTAAAATGTTTAATAGAAATAGTGATGATGAGCATCCTGGTCTGATCCCTGATACCAGAAGAAAAGCTTTCAACAGTTGCCCAATAAGTATGATACTGGCTGTAGGTTTTTGGTGGATACAACTTATCAGTTTCTTTCTATTTCTACTTTGCCAAGAGTTTTTCCCCCATTTCCTTCCTCTATCATGAATAAGTGTTGTTTTATCAAATACCCTTTCCAAGTCCATTGAGTTGATTGTGTCATTTTTCTTCTTTGTGTTGTTAATTTTGTAAACTACATCGATTTTTACACCCTTTAAATTAACTTTCTAGAATAAACTGTTGGGGCTCAGAAACTGATACCCCAAAATATGATGCCTTGAAATGCTGGACTGAACAAGAAGCCTCAAGGCCTCTTTAGGCTTCCCCCATCTTGTCTCTCAATCCTCTGTCTCTCCCAAAGCACAGGATGGAGCTGTTCTCTGAACTTCCCTTATCTGCCTAAAGTCTGGGCTCACCAAAGAAGAAAACAATGACCTCTGCTCCCTTCCTTGAGTTTTATTAACTGAACTTATATTGCAGGAAGAAACACTGTCAACACACCTGAACAGACTTGTCAAAAACCGCTATCTGCTCTGCAAGCCCAGCTAACTTTGTCCAAGGCCATTATGTTTTTCAATCTCATTGAATTCCCCTAAAAATCATTTACTATCCCCCTGAAATCATTCACACTTTCCTATCTTCCTTTCCCCTAAGAAGAAGGGTATGTAAGTATCTGTACCCCTTTGGCCCATTGGGTGCTGGGTTAATCACTCTGGGATGGCTCCCCCTCCCTGCACATTAATATATTCGTATGCCTTTTCTCCTCTTCATCTGCCTCTGTCAGTTGATTTTCAGAGTTCTGTCTTAGCCTCAACAAAACCTAACTTGGTCATGCTGTATTATCCTTTCTTAAAATATCCTCATTGGGATTTTGTGTCAATTTTGTGATGGATCATAAAACTATTAGATTGACCCATATGCAATCGCTGATATTCAATCATTTTTGATTGACACCAACAGCCTTTTCAGAAGATTTGACCTAATTGTTGTAGAGTATTCCTACTTTGGTTTTTCTCTGTAAGAGTTTGTTATAAATTAGCATTATTGCTTTCCTAAATGTCTAGAAGAATATATTGGCAAAGCTATTGGGTTTTATAGATCATATTCTTTAATCCTTATATGGCTTTCAAATTTTCTTATTTGTCTCAATATTGGTAAGTTATACTTTTATCTAACAAATTTAAACATTTCCTCTAAATTTTCAAAATATTGTTTTAAAGTTGTTCATCATAGATGGAGCTGGAGGCCATCATCCTTAGAAAACTAACGCTGCCGGAAAATCAAATACCACATTCTCTCACTTGTAAGTGGGACTAAACGATGAGGACACACAAACACAAAGAATGAAACAACAGACCCTGGGGCCTACTTGAGGGTGGAGGGTGGCAGGAGGGTGAGCATCAGAAAAAAATAACTATTGAGTATTAGGCTTGGTACCTGGGTGATGAAATAATTTGTACAACAAACCCTCATGGCACAAGTTTGTCAATATAACAAACCTGCGCATGCACCCCTGAACCTAAAATAAAAGTTAAAATAAGTAAATAAAGTTGTTCATGCTATCTTCTCATGGTGTTTTCACGTTTATGATGTCTGTGGTATTTCTACTTTTCTATTTTTCATTGATTCTTTATATGTTTTCTCTTTTTTTCTTAATCAGTATTGCCATGGGTTCGTCAACTTACTAGTCTTCTCAAATAATCTATCTTTTATTTTGTCATTCCTCTCTGTTTTATTTTCTATTATATTAAGTCTTGTGGCTACATTTATTATTTCTTCCTTACATAATTTTGGAGTTTACTTTAATGTTCTTTTTTTCTCACGACAGTTATTTAAATAATTGAATGTCCACCTTTCTTCTTTTCAAACATATGCATATAAATTTATAGATTTCCCTCTAACAACATTTTAGCTATATCCTACAAGTTTTGAAATGTAACATTTTTGACATTTTTCAATTTAAAATATTTTAAAATATTCATTGTGATATTTTCATTGGTGGGTTATTTAGAAGTTATGGCCAAACATGTAGCAATTTTCTAGTTTTGTTTGTTATTTCTAGTTTAAATGCATTTAATAGAAGAAAATTTTTTATATGACTAAAGTTCTTTGACATGTGTTATTATGTGCTTTCTGATTTCACTTACAACAATTTTTATAAATATTTCATGTGCATTTGAAAATAACAGATGGTCGCTATTATTGAGCATTAGTGTTGTATATTTGACAATTAGATCAGCTTGACTCATTATTGTGTTCAGATTTTCTGTATCCCAACTGAATTTTTGTTTGCTTGTTCTACCATTGACTAGAAGAGGTGTGCAAAGTATCCTACTGTACTTGTGAACTTCTCCTCTTAGGATCTGCCAATTTTTCCCTTACATATTTTGAAGCTGTGTTATTACATATGTTCGGATACATAATTATTATGGCTCTTTGGTGAACTAGACCATTTATCATAATGAATTTCTGTCTATACTCACAATAATGTTTTTTTGCCTTAGAGTCTGCTTGATACTAATGTAGTTACTACTATGTTAATCTTTTGATAGATGTTTTCATGGCATGTTACATGTTTTCCCATCCTGATGTTTTCTATACTTTACTTATAAAGCAGTAAACACAAGATGCTGAGGTGGGAGGATTGGGTGAGCCCAGAAAGTTGAGGATGCAGTGAACCATGGTAGGGCCAGTGCACCCCAGTATGACCACAGAGTGACAGCATATCTCAAACAAAAAAAAACAGTAAAAAGATCATATTGTTTTTATCTTCATGTAGTCTGGCAGTCTTAACCTTTAATCAAAAAATTAATCTTTTACATTTGTTATAATTACCGTATTTTTATTATAAATATGCTACCTAATTATTTGATTATTTTTCACCCTCTTCCAAAAGGACTTTCGAATATTTTATTTAACTCTATTTATCCCCCATCCATACCTTTATGCCATTGTTATATTTCAATTGTACATATTTGAAAATCATAAAACATTGTTTTTCACTTACTTTTTTTTTTTTTTTTTTTACTGCTCTTCATTTCTTCCTACATCTCTGAATTTCTATCATCTATCTGGGATCATTTTTCTTTTGCCTGAAGAATACCTTTTAGCATTTCCTTTAGTTCAGATCTTCTTATGATGAATTATCTCAGTTTTTGTTTCCATAATTATTTATTTTTCTCGTCAACTTTTATTTTGTGTTCTGGGTTACGTGTGCAGGATGTGCAGGTTTGTTACATAGGTAAACGTGTGCCATGGTGGTTTGCTGCACGGATCAACCCATCGTCTAGCTGCTAAGCCCAGCATCCATTAGCTATTCTTCTTGATCCTCTCCCAACCCCTGCCACATCTGGCAAGCATCAGTGTGTGTTGCTCCCCTCCATGTGTCTATGTGTTCTCATCGTTCACCTCCACTTATAAGTGAGAACATGCAGTGTTTGATTTTCTGTTTCTGCAGTAATTTACTGAGGATAACAGCCTCCAGCCCCATCCATGTCCCTGCAAAGGACATGATCTCATTCCTTTTTATGGCTGCATAGTAGTCCATAGTTTATATATACCATATTTTCTTTATTGAGTCTATCACTGATGGGCATTTGGGCTGATTCCATGTCTTTGCTATTGTGAATAGTGCTACAGTGAACATACATATGCATGTATATTTATAATGGAATGATTTCTATTCTTTTGGGTATATACCCAGTAAAGGGATTGCTGGGTCAAATGGTATTTCTGCTTCTAGATCTTTGAGAATTACCACACTGTCTCCCACACTGATTGAATTAATTTACATGCTCACCAACAGTGTAAAAGCATTCCTTTTTCTCCACAACCTTGACAGCATCTGTTGTTTCTTAACTATTTAATAATTGCCACTCTGGGTGGCTGGCAAGATGGCTAAATAGGAACCACTCTGGTGTGCAGCTCCCAGTGAGATCAACGCAGAAGGTGGGTGATTTCTGCATTTCCAACTGAGGTACACGGCTCATCTCATTAGGACTGGTTAGACAGTGGGTGCAGCCCACAGAGGGTGAGCCAAAGCAGTGTGGGGTGTTGCCTCACCCGGGAAGCACAAGGGGTTGGGGAACTCCCTCCCCTAGTCAAGGTAAGCCATAAGGGACTGTGCCGTGAGGGACTGTGCTATCTGGACCAGATACTTTGCTATTCCCATGGTCTTCCCAACCCACAGACCAGGAGATTCCCTCGGGTGCCTATGCCATGAGGACCCTGAGTTTCAAGCACAAAACTGGGCAGCCGTTTTGGCAGACACAGAGCTAGCTAGCTGCGCAGATTTTTTTCATACCCCGTTGACATCTGGAATTCCAGCAAGAGAGAACCATTCACTCGCCTGGAAAGGGGGCTGAAGCCAGGGAGCCAAGTGGCCTAGCTCAGCAAATCCCATCTTCACGAAGCCCAGGAAGCTAAGATCCACTGGCTTGAAATTCTCTCTGCCAGCACAGCAGTCTGAAGTCAACCTGGGATGCACCAGCTTGGTCGGGGAAGGGGTGTCTGCCATTACTGAGGCTTGAGTAGGCAGTTTTCACCTCACAGTGTAAAGAAAGCCACTGGGAAGTTTGAACTGGGCGGAGCCCACCTCAACACTGCAAAGCTGCTGTAGCCAGACTGCCTCTCTTGATTCCTCCTCTCTGGGCAGGGCATCTCTGAAAGAAAGGCAGCAGCCCCAGTCAGGGCCTTATAGATAAAACTCCCATCTCCCTGGGACAGAGCACCTGGGGGAAGAAGTGGCTGTGGGCATAGCTTCAGCAGACTTAAACCTTCCTACATGCTGGCTCTGAAGAGAGCAGCAGATCTCCCAGAATAGTGCTTGAGCTCTGCTAAGGGACAGACTGCCTCCTCAAGTGGGTCCCTGACCCCTGTGCCTCCTGACAACGAGACACCTCCCAGCAGGGATAGACAGACACCTCATACAGGAGAGCTCTGGCTGGCATCTGCATATGGCTGGCCAGCTCTTCCAGCACCATTTATTAAATAGGGAATCATTTTCCCATTGCTTCTTTTTGTCAGATTTGTCAATGATCAGGTGGGTGTAGGTGTGGATTCTGTTCCATTGGTCTATGTGTCTGTTTTTGTACCAGTACCATGCTGTTTTGGTTACTGTAGCCTTAGTATGCTTTGAAGTTGGGTAGCATGATGCCTCCAGCTTTGTTCCTTCTGCTTAGGATTGTCTTGGCTATTCGGGCTCTTTTTGGAATCCATATGAATTTTAAAATAGTTTTTTTCCAATTCTGTGAAGAATGTCAGTGGTAATTTAATGGGAATACCATTGAATCTATAAATTACTTTGGGCAGTATGGTCATTTTCATGATATTGATTCTTCCTATCCATGAGCATGGAATGTATTTTCATTTATTTGTGTTCTTTCTGATTTCCCTGAGCAGTGGTTTGTAGTTCTCCTTGAAGAGGCCCTTCACTTCCCTTGTTAGCTGTATTCCTAGGTATTTTATTCTCTTTGTAGGAATTGTGCATGGAAGTTCATTCATTATTTGGCCTTCTGCTTGCCTATTGTTTGTGTATAGGAATCCTCATGATTTTTGCACATAGATTTTTTATCCTGAGACATTGCTGAAGTTGCTTATCAGCTTAAGAAGCTTTTGGGCTAAGACAATGGGGTTTTCTAGATATAGGATCATATAATCTTCAAACAAAGATAATTCAACTTCTCTCTTTCTTTTTTTTGAGACGGAGCTCTGTCACCCAGGCTTCAACTTCCTCTTTTTCTATTTGAATGCTCTTTATTTCTTTCTCTTGCCTGATTGCCCTGGCCAGAGCTTCCAATACTATGTTGAATAGGATTGATGAGAGAGGGCATCCTTGTCTTGTGCCAGTTTTCAAGGGAAATGTTTCCAGCTTTTGCCCATTCAGTATGATATTGGCTGTCGATTTGTCATATATGGCTCTTATTATTTTGAGGTATGCTCCTTCAATACCTAGTTTATTGAGAGTTTTTAACATGAAAAGGTGTTGAATTTTATCAAAGGCCTTTTCTGTGTCTATCGAGATAATCATGTGTTTTTTATTCTGTTTATGTGATGAAATACATTTATTGATTTGCATATGTTTAACCAATCTTGCATCTCAGGGATGAAGCCACCTTGATCATGGTGGATAAGCTTTTTGAAGTGCTGCTGGATTCAGTTTGCCAGTATTTTATTGAGGATTTTTGCATTGATGTTCATTAGGGATATTGGCCTGAAGTTTTGATTTTTTGTTGTATGTCTGCTATCAGGTTGTGGTATCAAGATGATGCCGGCCTCATAAAACGAGTTAGGGAGGAGTCCTTCCTTTTCAATTGTTTGGAATAGTCTCAGTGGAAATGGTACCAGCTTTTCTTTGTACCTCTGGTAGAATTCAGCTGTGAATCCATCTGGTCCTGGACTTTTTTTGGTTGGTAGACAATTTAGTACTGCCTCAATTTGAGAATTCATTATTGGTCTATTCAGGGATTCAGTTTCTTCCTGGTTCAGTCTTGGAGGTGGTGTGTGTATCCAGGAATGTATCCATTTCTTCTAGATTTTCCAGTTTATGTGCATAAAGGTGTTTATAGTATTCTCTAATGGTTGTTTGCATTTCTGTGGGATCAGTGGTGATATCCCTCTTATTGTTTCTGGTTGTGTCTATTTGATTCTTCTCTCTTTTCTTCTTTATTAGTCTAGCTAGCGGTCTATTTATGTATTTTTTTAATCTCTTGGATTTGTTGAATTTTTGAAGGGTTTTTTGTGTCTCTATCTCCAGTTCTGCTCTGAGCTTGGTTATTTCTTGTCTTCTGCTAGCTTTGGGGTTTGTTTGCTCTTGGTTCTCTAGTTCTTTTAGTTGTGATGTTAGGTTGTTGATTTGAGATCTTTCTAGCTTTTTCACATGGGCATTTAGTGCTATAAATTACCTTCTTAACACTGCTTTAGCTGGGTCCCAGAGATCCTGGAATGTTGTCTCTTTGTTCTCACTAGTTTCAAAGAACTTCTTGATTTCTGCATTAATTTCATTATTTACTCAAGAGCCATTTAGGAACAGGATGTCCAATTTCCATGTAGTTGTGTGATTTTGAGTGAGCTTCTTAATCTTGAGCCCTAATTTGATTGCACTGTGGTCTGAGAGACTGTTATGATTTCAGTTGTTTTGCATTTGCTGAGGAGTGTTTTACTTTCAAATTTCTGATCAATTTTAGGTAAGTGCTATGTGGTGATGAGAAGAATGTATAGTCTGTTGTTTTTGGGTAGAGAGTTCTATAGATATCCATCAGGTCCACTTGATTCAGAGTTGAGTTCAGGCCATGAATATCTTTGCTAATTTTCCATCTTGATGATCTGTCTAATATTGTCAGTGGGGTGTTAAAGTCTCCCACTATTATTCTGTGGGAATCTGAGTCTCTTAGTAGGTCTCTAAAAACTTGTTTTGTGGATCTGGGTACTTCCATATTGGGTGTATATATATTTAGGATAGTTAGCTCTTCTTGTTCAGTTGAACCCTTTACCATTATGTAATGCCCTTCTTTGTCTTTTTTGATTTTAGCTGGTTTAAAGTCTGTTTTGTCAGAAACTAGGATTGTAACCCCTGCTTTTTTCTGCTTTCCATTTGCTTGGTAAATTTTCCTCCGTCCCTTTATTTTGAGCCTCCGTTTGTCTTTGCACATGAGGTGAGTCTCTTGAAGACAGCATACCAATGGGGCTTGACTCTTTATCCATCTTGCCAATCTGTGTCTTTTAACTGGGGCATTTAACCCATTTACATTTAAGGTTAATATTGTTATGTGTGAATTTGATCCTGTCATCATGATGCTAGCCAGTTATTTTGCAGAATTGTTTATGTGGTTGCTTCATAGTGTCACTGGTCTGTGTACTTCAGTGTATTTTTGTAATGGATGATATGGTTTTTCCTTTCCATATTTAGTGTTTCTTTCAGGAGCTTTTGCAAGGCAGACCTGGTGGTGATGAATTTCCTCAGCATTTGTTTGTCTGAAAAGGATCTTATTTCTCCTTCACTTATGAAGCTTAGTTTGGCTGGAAATGAAATTCTGGGTTGGAAATTCTTTTCTTTAAGAATGTTGAATATTGGCCTCCAATCTCTTCTGGCTTCTAGGGTTTCTGCTGAAAAGTCTGCTGTTAGTCTGATGAGCTTCCCTTTGTAGGTGACCTGGCCTTTCTGTCTGGCTGCCCTTAACATTTTTTCCTTCATTTGACCTCAGAGAATCTGATGATTATGTGTCTTGGGGTTGATTTTCTCATGCAGGATGTTACTAGGATTCTCTGAATTTCCTGAATTTGAATATTGGTCTGTCTTGCTAGATTGTGGAAGTTCTCCTGGATGATATCCTGAAGTTTTCCTATTTGGTTTCATTTTCCCCGTCCCTTTCAGGAACACCAGTCAGTTGTAGGTTCAGTCTTTTTACATAATCCCATATTTCTCAGAGGTTTTACTCATTCTGTTGCATCCTTTTTTCCCTATTCTTGTCTGTCTGTCTGATTTCAGAAAGATAATCTTCTAGCTCTGAGATTTTTTTCTTTTGCTTGGTCTATTCTGCTATTTATACTTGTGATTGCATTGTGAATTTCTTGTGTTGTGTTTTTCAGCTCTATCAGATCAGTTATGCCACTCTCTAAACTGGCTATTCTGTTACCAGCTCCTGTATAGTTTTATCATGATGCTTAGCTCCTTTGCATTGGGTTAGAACATGCTCCTTTAGCTCAGTGAAGTTCATTATTACTTTCTGAAGCCTATTTCTGTGAATTCAGCCATCTCAGCCTCAGCCCAGCTCTGTGCCCTTGCTGGAAAGGTGTTGCAGTCATTTGGAAGAGAAGAGGCACTCTGGCTTTTTGAGTTTTTAGCATTTTTGTATTGATTCTTTCTCATCTTTGTGGGCTTACCTACCTTCGATTTTTGAGATTGCTGACCTTTGAATGGGGTTTTTTCAGGGTCTTTTTGTTGATGTTGTTGTTATTGCTTTCTCTCTCTCTTTTTTTTTTTTATCAGTCAGGCCACTCTTCTGTAGGGCTGCTGTGGTTTACTGGGGGTTCACTCCCTATCCTTGTCACCTCTATCACTCCCACACCTGGAGGTATCACCAGTGAAGGCTGTGAAACAGAAAAGCTGGCAGCCTGCTCCTTCCTCTGGGAGCTCCATCTCAGGAGAGCATTAACCTGATCCTGGCCTGAATGCTCCTGTAGGAGGAGTCTGGAGACCCCTGTTGGGAAGTCTCACCCAATCAGGAGGAATGGGATCAGAGACCCACTTAAAGTAGCAATCTTGCTGCCCCTTGGCAGGGCAGGTGCACTTCACTGTTGGGGGAGCTCCCTTGTCCAGACTGCCTAGACGCTCTAGAGCCAGAGGCTAGGAAGACTAAGTCAGCTGAACCACAGAGCCTGTGGCTGGCCCTTCCCCTGGGGTTCTGTCACAGGGAGAGATCAGAGTTCTGGTCTGGACCACCTGGACTTCCCAGAGCCAGCACACTAGAATGGCCCACTCAAACCACAGAGATGGCAGCTGCCCCTCCCCCGGGGGACTCAGTCTGTCTCAGGCAGTCTCCAGCCTACTGCCACTGGCCAGCTGGAATTCCAAGCCAGTGTGTCTTAAATTGTGAGGTGCCATTGGAGAGGGGCCCGCAGAACAACTCCGCTTGGCTCCCTGGATTCAGCCCCCTTCCTAGGGGAATGCACGAATGGAACTCCCACCTCACCAGAATCCCCAGGGCCAGAGTATGCAAAACTCTTGGGTCTCTGTACATGCCTGAGTGCCCACTTCCCTGAGACTCCACACAGCTCTGTGCTTTGGACCTAAGGCTCTGGTGGCTCAGGTATCTCCTGATCCACAGGTTGCAAAGATACATGGGAAAATGGTGGTTTCCTGGGCAGGGCCACACAGTCACTCACTACTTCCCTTGGCTGGCGGTGGGATTTCCCTGGCTTTGTGCTGCTCCAGGTGGGTTGTCACCTCAACCTGCTTTTCCTTGCTCTCCATGGGTCAAGCTGTCTACCTAGAACAAGAAAGAACTTGGATACCTCAGTTGAAGGTACAGAATTCACTTACCATTTTCACTCCTCTCCATGAGAGCCGCAGACTGAAGCTTCTAACTGGCCATCTTGTTCCACCCCTGGCATGATTATTTTTGTTTCATTTCCATTCTTTTTGTTTATTTGTTTGTTTTAAGAGATGAGGTCTCACTATGTGGCTCAGGCTAGACTTGAACTCCTGGGCTCCAGTGATCCTCCTGCCTTACCATCCAGACTAGCTAGGACTACAGGTATGCATCACCATGCCCAGCCTCTCCTTCATTCTTGAAGGATATTTTCACTGGAATTTCTTTGGAATTCACAAAATATCTTAGAATTGACAAAATTTTAAGATGATAAATATTAACTTTTAGTCATTTAACTTAATTCCATTGTCAATTTTTGTTCCATTCCACTGAAAAGTGAGATGCCATCCTAAGTATTGCTCTTTTGAAGTATTTTTTTTTCCTATGGCTATTTCCAAGATTTTTTTTTTTTCTTTGGTTTTTAACAGTTTTATGTGCTTTGCCTAGGCATAGTTTTCTTTGGTTAATGTTGCTTTGAATGTGTATAGACTTTTCTCAATCTGTGATTGATGTCGTTCATTAGTTTTGGAAATGTCTTTGCTATTATCTCTTCAAATATTATTATTATTATTATCATTAGGGACAGAGTCTCACACTGTTGTGAGAGTGCTGGAGTGCAGTGGTATGATCAGAGTTCACTGTAGCCTCCAACTCTGAGTCAAGTGATCCTCCTGCCTCAGCCTCCCAAGTAGCTAGGACACAGGCACACCACCACACCCACCTAATTTTTTTCTTTCTTCTTCTTTTTTTTTTTTTTTTTGTAGAGATAGGGTCTTTCTTTGTTGCCCTGGCTGGTCTCTCACTCCTGGTCTCAAGCAATCCTCCCTGCTTGGCCTCTCAAAGTGTTGGGATTAGAGGCTTGAGCCACTATGCCCAGCCCAAGTATTATTTTGACCTCATTATAGGTCTTCTTTCCTTCTGGGACTTTAACTGAATACTCTCACCATACCCTCTTTTTCTCTCACTCTTTCTTCTGGATTTTCCATCCTTTCTGTTTTATATTCATCATGCTAGATATTCATATACATGAATCATTTTTTCTCATCTGTCTTTCAGTTCTCTAATTCTCTCTTTAGCTCTCTAAGTTCCTGTAAAATTCACCTATTGAATTATGAAATATAGTCATTGTCTTTTTCAGTTCTAGAACTGCCATTTAGTTCTTTTTTTTTTTTTAGTTTCTAGTCCTCTGTCAAAAATCTCTATCTTTTATTGAATATAGTAAATTTAGTTATTTTACAGTTAATATTTGGTATCACCATGTTTTTATATTGGTGGACTGTTGATCTTGATGGCCTGCTGTTTCTGGTGGTTTTCTATCATGCTATTGTTTCTCTTTATATTCTAAAAATGTTTCACTGAGTGCTGGAGATTGTATTTGGAAACTATTTTGTAAATAATTCGATGTTTTCTTCTGCCAGCTGCCTTGGAGTAATAACAATCTGGAATCATTTTAGTGTAGATTGTTTTTGGCAGTAGAGTAGGATTCTAATTTCTCTGCATCTTCACCAACATTTATTTTCTGTTTTTTTTTAAATAGCCACCATAATGTATATGACCAATTGAGTTTTAGTTTCAGTGATTATATTTTTCATTTCTAGAGTTCTATTCCATTTTTTCAAACATTTATTTTTTTATTTAACACTGCTAAAGATAGTTATTTTATATCCTGGGTGTGATATTTATCTATCTGAAGTTTTGCACATCTGTTTCTATTGTCTCTTGTTACTGATTATTTCACGATGGTGTCTTTTTAGTCTGTGTTTAGTTGGTTTAAAATTATGAGTTGATCATTTTATTTAGGCATTTATTCATGGGAATTTTTTCCATGTACCATTGCTTGAAGGTACATTCTTCTAAATAAGATTTGTGTTTGCTTTTGCCAGCAACTAGGAGGCACTGCCAATATAGGACTTCTTTAAATTCAATCCTGGCTTGAGATTGTTCAGATCATTACCAGTATGAACTTGTACCAAAATTTACATGGGGTCCAGATTGAGATGATGAATTCTCAGTAAAGACTGCTATTATCCCTCCAATAAGCATCAAGTTCAAGACAAGGAGGTTTCTCCATTGTTTCCATTTGCATATCAGTTTTTATTTCTTTTTCATCCCATCATGAAACATTGTCCTTGGGGTCCCAGCTAAATGCAGAAGGGGGTATCTCCTTATAGGAGTAAATCTTAGAAGATTTACTAATTTTAGTAGATGCTCAGCTTTATTTCCTTGCCTGAACCTAATTAATTTGAGAGATATTTTATATTCCCAGTGGAAAAAAGGAGTACAGCAAAGGTATACATTCTTCTTAAATTAATGTGTAGTCTTAAAGTAATTCCATTCAGCATTCCGGAGTTCTGTGTATGGCAGGGAAGAATGTGGTAAAATGATTCTCAGAATAAATCAGTATGAAAAATAAGAATTTCAGAAAGACAAGTGGGAAGACAGAAGAATTTACCTACTTGATAGCAAGCTACATCACTAAGTTGTCCAAAGAAAAGTGATATAATAATTAACAATAATTCCATGGAAGAGCCTAGAGTAAACTCCCAAAACATAAGCTTAATGTATGATAAATGACTCATCACAGTCATTAAGCAATTGAATCTCCAGCAAAAGGTGTTTGTAAAATATAAAACTGAGATTTATATTCTTACTTCGTTGCATACACTGGAGTAAATTTGCCATAAATTAAACAACTGAAAATAAAAGAAGCCGTAAAATTTATTTTACATGAATAAATGAATAATCTCTAGTCAGAAAAAAACTTTCTAAGGACAGAAGCAATTAGAGAAATAACAAAAGGAAAGACAACTAGATACAAATGAAAAGTCTGTACAGCAAAAGACATAAAAACTTAAAGCTAACAACCGCAGGGAAAATTCTTTTTTAATTTTAATTTTAATTTTTTATTTCAGTAGGTTTTTGGGGAACAGGTGCTGTTTGGTTACATTGATAAATTCTTTAGCACTAAATTTAGTGATTTTGGTGCACCTATCTCCTGTGCAGTGCACGCTGTACCAAATGTGTTGTCTTTTATCCCTCACCCCCTCCCAACCTTTTCCCTGAGTCCCCAAAGTTCACTGTATTGTTGTTATGCCTTTGCGTCCTCATAGCTTAGCTCCCACTTATGAATGAGAATATACGATGTTTGGTTTTCCATTCCTGAGTTACTTCACTTAGAATAATGGTCTCAAATTCCATCCAAGTTGCTGTGAATGCCATTGTTTTGTTCTTTTTATGGCTGAGTAGTATTCCGTATATATTTTCTTTATCTACTCATTGATTGATGGGCATTTGGGCTAGTTTCATATTTTTGCAATTGTGAATTGTGCTGCCATAAACGTGTGTGCAAGTATCTTTTTTGTATAACAACTTCTTTTCCTCTGGGTAGATACCCAGTAGTAACATTGCTGGATCAAATGGCAGATTTACTTTTAGTTCTTTAAGAAATCACCACACTGTTTTCCATAGTGGTTGCACTAGTTTACATTTTCACCAGCAGCGTAAAAATATTTTTTCACCACATCCACACCAACATTTATTATTTTTTGATTTTTTGATTATAGCCATATTTGCAGAAGTAAGGTGGTATTGCATTGTGATTTTGATTTACATTTCCCCGACAACTAGTGATATCAAGCATTGTTTCATATGTTTGTTGGCCATTTGTGTACCTTCTTTTGAGAATTATCTATTCACGCCCTTAGTCCACTTTTTGCTGGAATTGTTTGTTTTTTTCTTGCTGATTTGTTTGAGTTCTTCATGGATTCTGTATATTAGTCCTTTGTCAGATGCATATTTGTGAAGATTTTCGCCACTCTGTGGGTTGTCTGTTTACTCTGCTGATTATTTCTTTTGCTGTGCAGAAGCTTTTTAGTTTAATTAAGTCCCATCTATTTATCTTTGTTTTTGTTGCATTTGCTTTTGGGTTCTTGGCCATGAAGTCTTTGCTTAAGCCAATGTCTAGAAGGTTTTTTTTATGTTATCTTCTAGGATTTTTATAGCTTCAGGCCTTACATTGAAGTCTTTGATCCACCTTTAGTTGATTTTTGTATAAGATAAGAGATGAGGATACAGTTTCATTCTTCCACATGTGGCTTGCCAATTATCCTAGCACCGTTTGTTGAATAGGGTGCCTTTCCCCACTTTACGTTTTTGTTTGCTTTGTTGAAGATCAGTTGGCTGTAAGTATTTGGCTTTATTTCTGGGTTCTCTATTCTGTTCCATTGGTCTATGGGCCTATTTTTATATCAGTACCATGATGTTTTGGTGACTATAGCTTTATAGTATAGTTTGAAGTCAGGTAATGTGATGCCTCCAGATTTGTTCTTTTTGCTTTGTCATGCTTTGGGTATGCGGCTATTTTTTGGTTACATATGGATTTTAAGATTGTTTTTTCTAGTTCTGTGAAGAGTGATGGTGGTATTTTGATGGGAATTGCATTGAATTTGTAGATTGCTTTTGGCAGTATAGTCATTTTCACAATATTGATTCTACCCTCTCATGAGTGGGGGATGTGTTTCCATTTGTTTGTGTCATCTATGATTTCTTTCAGCAGTATTTTGTAGTTTTCCTTGTAGAGGTCTTTCACCTCTATCTTGGTTAGATATATTCCTAAGTGTTTTATTTTATTTGAAGCTATTGTAAAGGAGGTTGAGTTTTTTATTTGATTCTCAGCTTGGTCACTGTTGGTGTACAGCAGTGCTACTCATTTGTGTACATTGATTTTTGTATCCTGAAACTTTACTGAATTAATTTATCAGATCTAGGAGCTTTTGGGATGAGTCTTTAGGGTTTTCTAGGTATGTGATCATATCATTGGCAAACAGCAAGAGTTTGACTTCCTCTTTACCAATTTGGATGCTCTTTATTTCTTTCTCTTGTCTGATTGCTCTGGCTAAGACTTCCAGTACTATGTTGAATAGAAGTGGTGAAAGTGGGCATCCTTGTCTTGCTCCAGTTCTCAGGTGGAATGTGTTCAGCTCTTCCCCATTCAGTGTAATGTTGGCTGTGGGATTGTCATAGATGGCTTTTATTACCTTAAAGTATTTCTCTTCTATGCTGATTTTACTGAGGGTTTTAATCTTAAAGCGATGCTGGATTTTGTCAAATGCTTTTTCTGTGTCTATTGAGATGATCATATGATTTTCTTTTAATTCTATTTATGTGTTGTATCACATAAACAGATTTGTGTATGTTAAACCACCCCTGCATCCCTGGTACGAAACCCACTTGATTATTATGGATTGTCTTTTTTCTATGCTGTTGAGTACAGTTAGCTAGTATTTTGTTAAGGATTTTTGCATCTATGTTCATCACGGCTATTGGTCTGTAGTTTTCTTTTTTTGTTATATCCTTTCCTGGTTTTGGTATTACAGTGATACTGGCTTCATAGAATGATTTAAAGAAGATGCCCTCTTTCTCTATCTTGTACAATAGTGTCAGTAGGGTTGCTACCAATTCTTCTTTGAATGTCTGATAGAATTCAGCTGTGAATCTGTCTTGTCCTAGACTTTTCTGTTGGCAATTTTTTTTATTGCTATTTCCATTTTGCTGCTTGCTATTGGTCTGTTCAGAGTAACTATTTCTTCCTGGTTTAATCTAGGAGGGTTGTATGCTTCCAGGAATTTATCCATCTTCTCTATGTTTTCTAGTTTGTGTGTGTAAAGGGGTTCATAGTAGCCTTGAATGATCTTTTGTATTTCTGTGGTATCAGTTGTAATATCTCCTGTTTCACTTCTAATTGAGCTTATTTGGATCTCCCCTCTTCTTTTCTTGGTTAATCCTGCTAATGGTCTATCAATTTTGTTTATCTTTTCAAAGAACCAGCTTTTTGCTTACTTTATCTTTTGTATTGTTTTTCTTTGTTGTTTTAATTTCATTTAGTTCTGCTCTAATCTTTGTTGTTTCTTTTCTTCTGTTGGGTTTTGGTTTTGTTTGTTCTTGTTTCTCTAGTTCCTTGAGGTGTAACCTTAGATTGTCTATTTTTGCTTTCAGGCTTTTCGATGTAGGCACTCAATGCTTTCCTATTAGCACCACTTTTGCTGTATCATAGAGGTTTTGATAGATTGTGTCACTATTATCATTCAGTTCAAAGAATTTTTTAAATTCCTATCTTGATTTCATTGTTGACTCAATGATCATTCAGGAGCAGGTTATTTAATTTCCATTTATTTGCATGGTCTTAAGGGTTCCTTTTGGAGTTGATTTCCAGTTTTATTCCACTGTGGTCAGAGGAGGACTTGATATAATTTTGATCTACTTAAATTTATTGAGACTTGTTTTATGGTCTGTCTTGGAGAATGTTCCATGTGATGATGAATAGATTGTATATTCTGCGGTTGTTGGGTAGAATGTTCTGTAAATATCTGTTAAATCAATTTGTTCTAAGGTATAGTTTAAGTTCATTGTTTCTTTGTTGACTTTCTGTCTTAATGGCCTGTCTAGTGCTATCAGTGGAGTACCGAAGTCCCCCACTATTACTGTGTTGCTGTCAATCTCTTTTCTTAGGTCTAGTAGTAATTGTTTCATAAATTTGGGAGCTCCAGTGTTAGGTGCATATGACTTTAGATTGTGATACTTTCCTGTTGGACTAGTCCTTTTATCATTATATAATGTCCTTCTTTGTCTTTTTAAACTGTTGTTGCTTTAAAGTCGGTTTTGTATGATATAAGAATATTTACTCCTGATTGCTTTTGGTGTCCATTGGCATGGAATATCTTTTTCCATCCCTCTACCTTAAGTTTATGTAAGTCCTTATGTGTTAGGTGAGTCTCCTGAAGGCAGCAGAAACTTGGTTGGTGAATTCTTATCCATTCTGACATTCGGTGTCTGTTAAGTGGAGCATTTAGGCCATTTACATTCAATGTTAGTATTGAGACGTGAGGTGCTATTCTATTTATTGTGCTATTTGTTGCCTGAAGATCTTGTTTTTTTCATTGTGTTAATGTTATAGAGGTCCTGCGATATTTATGCTTTAAATAGACTCTATTTTGATGTATTTTGAGGATTTGTTTCAAGATTTAGAGCTCCTTTTAGCAGTTCTTATAGTGTTGACTTCATAGTGGCGAATTCTCTCAGCATTTGTCTGGAAAAGTCTGTATCTTTCTTTCATTTATGAAGCTTACTTTTTCTGGATACAAAATTCTTGGCTAATAATTTTTTTGTTTAAGGAGGTCATAAAGATAGGACCCCAGTCTCTTCTGGCTTGCAGGGTTTCTGATGAGAAATCTGCTGTTAATCTGATAGATTTTCCTTTGTAGGTTACTTGATGCTTTTGCCTCACAGCTCTTAAGATTCTGACAACTGTGTGCCTAGGTGATGATCTTTTCATGATGAGTTTCCTAGGTGTTTTTGAGCTCCTTGTGTGTGGATGTCTAGATCTCTAGCACGGCCAAGAAAGTTTTCCTCAATTATTTTTTCACAAATGTTTTCCAAACTTTTTGATATCTCTTCTTCTTTGGGAACATCAATTTTTCTTAGGTTTGGTTGTTTAACGTAATCCCAAACTTCTTGGGGGCTTTGTTCATTTTTTAAAATTCTTTTTTCTGTTTATCAGATTGTGTTAATTCAAAAGTCTTGTCTTGGAGCTCTGAAATTCTTTCTTCTACTTGTTCGATTATATTGCTGAGACTTTCCAGTGTATTTTGCATTTGTTTAAGTGTGTCTTTCATTTCCAGAAGTTGTAATTGTTTTTTATTTATGCTATCTATTTCTGTGGAGATTTTTCTGTCCCTACCATGTATCTTTTTTTTATTTCTTTAAGTTGGTATTCACTTTCTCTCATGCATCCTTTAGTAGCTTAATAATTGATCTTTTGAATTCTTTTTGTGGCAATTCAGAAATTTCTTCTTTGTTTGGATCCATTGCTAGTGAGGTAGTGTGATATTTTGGGGGTGTTAAAGAATCTTGTTTTCTCATATTACCAGAATTGTTTTTCTGGTTCCTTCTCTTTTGGGTAGATTACGACAGAGGGAAGATCTAGGGCTCAAGGGCTGTTGTTCAGATTCTACTATCCCATGGGGTGTTCCCTTGATGTAGTGTTCTCCCCGCTTCCCCTAGGGATGGGGCTTCCACTTCAGGAAACATTCTAAACAATGTGAAAAAAGAGAGCAAACACTCTATCCTTATACCATATGATTTTGCTTCATTACATCAAAATATTTTAGTTTATCCTTTTTAACCAAACTCATTTATACAGCCCTCAAAATGCTGCCTCCAAGTATCAGAAGCACGTCAGGTAACCTGGAGAAGGATGAGGACATAATGCTTTTTGTTATTTCCTGCAGATCCAAGTTTGATCTGTTATAATTTTCCTGCAGGCTGCAGAACATCCTTTAGCATTTCTTATAGTGCAAGGCTGCTGGCAACAAATTTCTCAGTTCTCCTTTATTTGAAAATAACTTTATTTCCCTCTTAAGATATTTTTCTGGATATAGAATTCTGTGTTGATAGTTTGGAGTATTTTTTTTTAATGCCGTCCCATTGTGTTCTGGCCTCCATTGCTTCTGATGAGATTTCAGAGATCATTCTTAATGGTTTTTCCCCCAGTTTATGATGTGTCTTTTTTTTGCCCTCTGTCTGCTTTCAAAAATGTCATTTTGGTGTTCTTCAGTTTGACTATGGCCTCTTAGATACGCTTCTCTTTCTATTTGTCCTGCTTCTGATTTGCTAAGCTTCTTGGATCTATAAGTAGATTTTTAAAATCAAATTCAAAAAAATTTTGCCATTGTTTCTTTCTTATTTGTTGTGTGTGATTTTCAGACTGAAATAAATATATCCTTCTACAGCATAGAGTCTTGAAGTATCTCGGCTTTACAATGCTTCCCTCTTATGGGCTAGAAGCTCATTTGGCCAACTCATTTAAGCATTCAGTACTTTAGTTTTCCCTTCTACAGGAGAGGAAATTAAAATCCTCATGGGATTCCATTGATAGGTCAATGCAATGTTGTTTATAAAGGACATAGAAAGTATAAGTAAATGGTGGGCATTATTTTGTTTAAAGCATTTCTCCAAGAAGCCTTGCTCAAAATGCACATATAATTAATTATCCTCTGTTAACATCCTAAGACTCATTTGTTGAATTTCCTGACAAATAGCAAAGCCCCAAATAAATGTATATAGTCTTTTGTTGGGTGTGGAGGAGTGAAGCACAGGAAAAGTTCCCAGCATGGGCCCCAGGGTTCTGGTAGAGATGGCAAAGGCAAGTGAACACAGATATTCCAACCAGTATTGATCAACATCCTGCCTCTCCTGACCTGCGGGCATGAGAACCAGTTTATTAATCCTTATTATCGAATGTGTATTGCATACAAGATAATGGGCAAAATTAGCAATTTCCATATTGTAATGTATCTGGCTGCAGCAAAACAAAAAGGTAGAACAGATGTACTGTCAGAATTAAAGTCTTCCAGTTCTCTCCACTCAATTGTCATTGGTTTAATCTGACAAATGTTTGCTTTAGGCCTCGGTTCTTTGTCTATGCATAAATTCTAGCACCAGAAAAACAACAATGTCATAACTGCAAGAGATAAACAAGGTTTCTAAATTACCTGTTTCATTCCTTTATGTTGCTTGGAATGTTAATGTCAGTCTGATAAGGCTGGCTCATTGTGAGGAAACATGTGTCTCTGTTGGTGCAGGTTGCTCCTGAGTTGTTCCCTGAGTGATTACGTGTGACAGGCAGATAGAAATCAATGCTGGAAATGAGTGGGACAGAATGATGTGTACTGGCAGGAAAGATGTGCAGATTAGGGGTAGAGTTGACATATACTAGAAGGCAGGAGATAAGGATGCATGTTAAGTGAGAGAACGAGAGCCCAGCCATAACATGAGTCTGCATGTTCATATGGATGAATGAGCCCAAGAAGATATTGGAATGCTGCCCATGGTATCTGCCAACATCTATTGGCATATATTGTTCCTTTTAATTGGCAATGTGTCTCATGAATGGGAAGAGATTTTTGGTATGAACAGAAGGTCAGGAACCACTGCAAGCACACTTAGGTTACTATAGAGTCAATTAAGTTCTTTCTTCTTCAAGTTTTAAAATTCTATTCAGAATCAATCAGCAAATCAGCAGTTACATTGACTATTACATCAATGCTTTATGTACAGATCTTTAAAAACCTCAAGGTTTCTCACATGAGAACAGAGATAAGCAAATCAAAGCCTCCAAAGAAAGAACGTACCCACTAGGAGGAGAAATTCGTATTTTTGGTCCTTATGATAGCCGATTAAAATTTTATTCAGCCAACCTGATGGATGGTCTATGGTGAGATGATACACTGTTCAGGACGGTTAACAAATAACTCTCTCTGATCAAAACTAAAGCAGGAAGTCTAGTTAAGTCCAAAATAACCTCAGCTGGGCACGTCTCTAATCCCAGCACTTTGGGAGGCTGAGGCAGGCAGATCACTTAAGTTCAGGAGTTTGAGACCAGACTGGGCAACATGGAGAAACCCCGTCTCTACTGAAAACACAAAAATTAGCCAGGCGTGGTTGCACGTGCCTGTAATCCCAGCTACTCGGGAGGCTGAGGTAGGAGAATCACTTGAACCCAGGAGGTGGAAGTTTCAGTGAGCCGAGATGGTGCCATTGTGCTCCAGCCTGGGCGACAGAGCGAGACCCCATCTCAAAAAAAAAAAAAAGAATAAAATAGTCTCTTAAAACAGGCACAGCAATGATCCCAGCTCTGTGCCATGCTGAATGATCGAGCCTGATCTAGTGAGAACATCTGCAGAGCACAGGGATAGTCTACCTGAAGCAGAAACTGAGAAACCCTTGAGAAGAAACTCCACCTTAGGGGAAAAAGTCCAAGTCCACAGTCTGGTTCACGGCTAGCACCAAGGGGGAAGGGCATTCCTCGTGATAGCCCGGTTGCTCATATTGTGTCCTTCGGCCTAGTTCCCAGGACTCATGGCGAGAGGAGACTAAGAAAATGAGAGAGAGTGAAGTATGACAAGTCTGTCCAGGCGGTGAGAGCACAGGCAGCACTGATGTGTGGTGTTGTGTGGCTGTGCAACAGAACTGGCCATACTGGACATGAAGCTTACTTTCCCTACCTGGAGTAACACCGGAGCGTAGGACAGACATAGCTGGAGAGATGACTGGGGTTGAACTGTGGATGTGGTACAGATCCTCTTGGGCCCTCGGGGAGTGTGTTGGGAGATGTTTGAATGAGTGAGGGTGTGGCATACATAGTGGATACCTGATAATTCCTTGTCTGCTCACATTTCTTTCCTTTGGGAGTTGATTCTTCCTCTATCTCTGGATGCTTATGGAGCTGCCAATCTCCCCCAGCCCCGACATCCCTGATAGTCCACAGAGATAGGTATGTGACCCAGGCTAACCAACAAGAGAATACCATTCTTACCAGAATCATGAGAGATGCACATACTTGGGCATAGGACCCTAGCAGAGCCAATCGGAGGCCTTTTGTGGGGCTGAAATATGGCTGCAAGGGGTCTCCATCTATGATGCAATCTGTAAAGACCATTTTTCCTACCAATGGAGAGATCTGACAGAAAATCATAAAGTCACCAGGGAAACTGTGAGATGGAGAGAATGCAACAGATTTTGAGGGCCTGGCTCCAGACACATATACACGTGGCTCAAATCCTAAACATTTCAGTTACATAATGATGAAATTTCTAAATTTCTAAAATTCTTTTACACCTTGTTTAATCTTATGGATTACTTACGATTGAGTGACTCCTGACTAACATAGAGGAAAGATTATTTGTTTCTGTTTTTGACCATTTGAAACGGTGAGCATCTGTGACCTGTGGAAACACATATCTCAGAGGAAGAAGGCAGAACAAATCACCCCTTCCTCAGTCTCACACCTAATATCTCCAGTTGTTCTAGGGAAATTTTTAATATGTACATAAATATTTGTCTGAAAATTCTTTTAAAAAGTGACGATGACTGGTGAATCCCACGTGTCCGGGAGTGCTTTCTTCAAGTATTCGTATCTCCCTTCTCTGGAATGGAGCCTTATAGTAGGGGATAGGGGACCCTGATTTCCAACAGCCTGCAATGATATCAGGGCATCCAGAAATGAGGGGAATGGGGCCAGGCGCAGTGGTTCACGCCTGTAATCCTAGCACTTTGGGAGGCCGATGTGGGCAGATCACAAAGTCAGGAATTCAAGACCAGCCTGACCAACATGGTGAAACCCCATCTCTACTAAAAGTACAAAAATTAGCCAGGCGTAGTGGCGAGCATCTGTAATCCCAGCTACTAAGGAGGCTGAGGCAGGAGAATCGCTTGAACCCTGGAGGCAGAGGTTGCAGTGAGCCAAGATCGCGCCACTGTACTCCAGCCTCGGTGACAAACTGAGACTCCATCTCCAAAAAAAAAAAAAAAAAAGAAATGAGAGGAATAGGAGATAATGAAATGGAAGCTGTCTGTCTTTTGGGGATAATGAGATTTCTGATCTGTATCCAGCTGCGGAGGAGTTGGGGAGAAGACAGTGTAGCTTTATCCTTACATCACTGTTTCATGTAGAATCTGTCATTTTCATCAGGCCATTCAGCATTCACACATCCATGCAATGTTTGAGTGCCTGCTCCAGGCCGACATTCTGCATGGCACACAATGGTGGGAAGATAGGACACTGCCTTTATGGAATTTATAGCCTAGATGGGAAAGATAGACAAGCAATTAATGATGAAATGTGATATGTGTTATGAATGAGACAGTATTAGTGTATTTGATTAATGTAGTTGACTGTATTAATCAACTCTTAGTGAAAAGTGAGAGAATCCAAATTCAAGCTAGCTTAAATAAAAAGAGACTACTTACTGACTGCATAATAGCCCTGGGCACAGATGTCTTCAGGTTTGGCTGGATCCAGCACACCAATGGTGTAATCCTGTCTCCCTCTGCCCCCATCTTTATGTCTCTCTGACCTCTGCTTTCTTCTACATCTGCTTCATTCTCAGGCAGCCTTTCTTGCTGGCAAAGATGGTCCCTGGCAACTCCAGAAATACATTATCCTAAGTATAATGAGATCCTGAGATCTCATAAAAAAAGAAATCCTCTCTCTCCCAGTCTCCATAGCAATCCTTCAATTATTCAGTTGGTCCATGCCCACCACTGGATCAATAATTATGCCCAGAGATTAAAGGTTTTATTTGCAGCTGTCTGGTTTACAGGTGCAACCCAAGGCTGCACTAAGAATCGAGGAGGTGTATTCTTAAAGATTTTAGGGGCAGCCCCTAAAGATATTATGCATATGTTATACCATGAGCTATGGGAACACATAACAGGGCAAATGTCCTGGTGTAGGGCATCAGGATAGGCTTATTAGAGGAAGCTGATGTGAAGATTGAGTAATAATTCTTTTTTTTCCCTTTAGAGACAGAATCTCACTTGTTGCCCAGGCTGGAGTACAGTGTCACAATCATATTTCACTGCAGCCTCAAACTCCTGGGCTCAAGTGATCCTCTTGCCTCAGCCTCTGGAGTAGCTGGCACTACAGGCTCACTTTCCACGATGCCTGGCTCAATTCTTATATCAATAGCTAATATTTATTTAACGCTCGCTACGTGCCAGGCAATGTGCAAAGCACTTCACATATATTAACTCGCTTAATCTTCACCACAACCTCTGAAATAAAAATCAGTATTTTGTCCATTTTAGAGAAAATAAAATTGAGGCACAGAGAAGTTAAAGAACATATTCACAGCCCTATAGGTAGTAAATGAATAGGGTGTCAGGTAAGGTAAGTGGGAGGAAATAAAGATCCAGGTGAGAAATAGCATGTGGACAGACCTGGGGGAATCATTGAGGAATCATAGCCTGGACTATGGGAGGACAAGGAGCTCTGCAAATTGGAGATGTCAGCAAGCCCATTTCTCCACTGTCTTGACTGTACTTTCAGAGTATTGTTTTCAGAAACTCATATGCCCATGCGGTTTGCCAAGGACCTGGATGATAAGCTGCACTGAATTCCCGGATCATTTCTAGAAACATGGCCCAATGCTCTGATCAAAAAGCATACCTTGATTAAAACTGATCTTTTGAAAAAGGCTGCCTGGTATGACCTATTATTCTCATGGTTTTAACAACATTGCAATGATTGTATTGTTGCTTGTTGCAGTTGGGTGACTCTATTTGGCAAATGTGCTAATTTTAGAGAGATCAGCCAACCTAATTTATCTGCAACCTTTCCCTTGGTCCTGAATTCATTGGTACTCCAGTCACTTGGGTTTTTTTGTTTGTTTTGTTTCTTCATTTTTGTCCTATTGGAGTACTCTTCTGGGCATAGATCAAACACCAGTGGCTACACTTCTGGATGTCTTTCACTTTAATAACAGGCCACCATCCCCACCGTGACTGCTCTGGGACCCAAAGTCTGGAATCATCCTGTAGAGAAACACGGTATGCATGCATCACTCTGCAGCATAAGGACACAGTATCAGAAGTGCTATATTTCTATTTACAGAAGCATTTGGAGGGAAAGCATCTCCCAAAACCTGCACCGAGCAGGGTGCAGTGGCACGTGTCTGTAGTTCCAGCTCTTCAGGAGGCAGAGGTGGGAAAATTGCTGAGTTCAAGAGTCTGATGCTTGTGGTCATCATTAGGGTCAAGCCCTCTGAAATCCCATTCTGTAGTATGATTGGGAAAGATGGAAGAGAAGATAACAATGTTTGAAAAAACCATATAGAGGCATTGTTGGACGCTGTTCAGGTACAGTAACAACCATCTGACTACCTTTAGCCACCATGCTGCTCTTTGAGTGAACTATGTCTTTGCTACCTAAAAAACTAAGATCTGCTTAATCTTTATTTCCTTAAAGAGACCTCAACCAAAGGCTTACTAGAATGCGGGATTTATATTAAGCATATTTAACAGCCAATATGGAACAGGCATCAACCAATCAAAACAGGTGCTGAGCTATAAGCAATGGTTCAGTTGAAATTGTGCTCACCAACTGACTCTCAGCCCTGCTGGTTGGGATCAGGTAGTCTCCATTCACCCAAG
The DNA here is from genome assembly GCF_009828535.3 of Hylobates moloch. Classification (NCBI taxonomy): domain Eukaryota; kingdom Metazoa; phylum Chordata; class Mammalia; order Primates; family Hylobatidae; genus Hylobates; species Hylobates moloch. The sequence goes on from NW_026652279.1 coordinate 91,299,453, forward strand.
AGACAGCATCCATTATCTACTGCAAGACAACCAGATATTCCCCTGGGCAAGTGGCTCTCAGTGGAGGCTGATTTTGCCTTCCAGGGGACATTGGTGATGTCTGAAGACACTTTTGGTTGTGGTATCTGGTGGGTAGAGGCCAGGGATCCTGCTAACTATCCTACAAGTCTCAAGGCAACAACAACAAAGAATAATCTGGCCCAAATTTTCCTAGTAGTGAGGTTGGGAAACTCTCCTCTTGGTGATACCCTTAGCATGAGCAACAGCTTCCCATGCTGTGAATCACAGCAAACCTTTACAAGATAGTCTTGACGGCAGAGTCCTATCAGCTTGTCATCTTGGGGGTGGGCCATGAGTTCACAATAAGAAGCCATTTATAAATACCACTGCTCCTGTGACTTTTTTCCACACTGAACTCTACTACTCAAACAATAAAATGGCTAGGCACCGATAAAGGTGTTCTGCTGTTGTTTTCTTATATCAGCAGAGCATGCATTAGGTGAAAATTATTTATGATAACAACAGTAATGATAGGTAGCTTTTATGAAGTTATTATTATTATGTGCCAAGCACTTCTTAAGGAGCTTTCAGGCTTTATCTCAATTGTTGCAGAAGCTCATTAGATGTCCCATTTTTCTGATGAGGAAACTGAGGCCTAGAGAGTTCAGTGACCTGCTGAAAGTCACTCTGTCTCTACTATGTGTGTTCTCAGCCACTGTATTGTCCACACACCCCTGATAGCCCACTCTTGTAGGAATGTTCTGTGTCAAATGCAAACGGAAGAGACCTAATTCCAAGGCTGTGAGATTAGGGTATTTCAAGGCAGGAATGGGACGTCTAAGGAATGGGCAAACTGTTTAGAAGTCCAAAATGTCTTCATATATAATATATACATGGGTTATATTTATGCTTCATAGAGTTGAAGCTTCTGAAGTGTTCAAGTGAGCTGAAATCTCTTATACCTTTTTCTGTCTTAATGCAACAAGAAAGCCTTATCTGTGATGAGGATTTTCAGATGAAAGAACTACTGTGGTTAGGCTTGGCCCAGGATGGCACATCACTCACGTGGCACACCCTTCTAGAAATCCAAAGAAGGGGATGGCTTCTGTCAAATCAGATCCCTGCAGACATTAGCTAAACCCCACAAAACACATTGATCAGGTGAGCTACCTCCAGTGCCACCGAGAGCCCTACGGTTTACAGGCAGGTGTTCCTGGTTGAGAGAGACACATGTGTTTTAGTGGAAATGGTCATGGAAGAGAGTCAGAAATCTCAGTACAGGCCTTGCTATACTTTCTTTGATTTCCTTTCTTTTCACAAGAAGGGGAGAGAAAGGAAGAGTAAGAGGATAGAAGAAAGAAGAGAGGGGAGGAGGGAGCTAGTGATTTGACGTTTCCTTTTACGCACCACCTCATCTCATCCTCACAGTGATCGGTCAAGGCTAAACATTGTTGTCCTCCTTTATGGAGCCTTTAAGAGGTTCACTAACTTGACCAAGGTCACATAGCTGGTTGGTGAGGGAGTTCAGATTCACACCCATGCCTGTCCGATGCCAAAAGCTCTGCTTTTTTTCCTCTCTGCCACTCTGCTCACAGTGGGACGTCCCAGCCTTCGGGAGCTGATAGCATTGTGCTCCTATCAGTCAGAGCAAGTGGATTGCTTGTGTTGGCAGCACATCTACTGAACTGCAAATGACAGGGACGAGGATGACGTGGAGACTCTGAAGGCTTTCCTATGTTCTGCGTTGGGCACAGGAGCCAAGAGGGAGGACAGCAATTGTAGGAAACATCTTAAAAGCAACAAATTGATAAATAAACAAATGGAAGCTTCAGCCTTACATCGTGAAAGGAGCCTGGCACTGTCAGTAAGAGGGCCTGGTTCTGCCTCTGCTGGATCCTGTGACCTTGAGGGCTGCATGGGGTGCCCCGTGTAGCTGTAAAACCAGAGGTTTGCTTGGGCCATTGTTAGTCCTGTTTCTTTCAGCTTTGACAGTCAATCTTCTGTTTAAATATGATTTCCACTATATTAGTCTGTTCAGGCTTCTGTAACAAAATACCACAGACTGGAAGGCTTAAACAACAGACACTTACTATGTCATAGTTCTGGAGAAGAGAAGTCTAAGATCAATATGCCTACAGGTTTGGTTTGTTCTGAGGCCTGTCTCCTTGACTTGCAGACAGCTGTCTTCTCATTGTGTCCTCACATGGTCTGTGTGTAAGCCTCCCTGGTCTCTGTATGTCCTAATCTCTTCTTCTTCTAAGAACACTAGTCAGATTGGATTAAGGCCCACTCTAATGACCTCATTTTAGTTTGTTTGTCTCTTTAGAGATCCCATCCCCAAATACAATCACATTCAGAGACACTGAGGATTCGGATTTCAAGACATAATTTTGAGGAGGATGCAGTGCAGCCCGTGACATACCATATGTTTCAGAATGTTCTCATGTGCCTTATAAATTTAAATGTCAATGGATATAACGTTCATGTGCTAAAAAATGTAGCAAAGGTATGGGAAATTAGTTAAGCACTTGTTTCATGGCACACAAAAAACTTCCAAACACTAAAGAAACCCATGTCATTGGCCTTCAAATTGGAAAGACATCTAAACTGGAAAGGTGAGTGAGGAAGCATACTCTTGGTGATAATGATGACCAAGGCTCAGGTTAGAGGTCACCGTCGGGGCTCGAATGCTCACCTGGCAATCTGCCTCTGCCTAAATCTCCAGCTAAATAGGGGAACCTGAAGACATTTGTTGGAAAATGTGATATGAAAGGAAAAAAGCACTGAAGGGAATCAGGGAAGCTTGGGGAAAAAATAATTTGTTGGACTGCCTCACACTTATTTTAATATAGTTAACCCTGAAACAACGTGGGGCTTAGGGGTACCAACTCCTCACACAGTGGAAAATTCGTGTATAATCCCTCAAAACTTAACTGCTAATAGCCTACTGTTGATCAGAAGCCTTACTGATGACATAAACAGTTGGTTAATGTATATTTTGTATGTTAACTGTATTATAGATTGTATTCTTACAACAGAGTAAGCTAAAGGACAGAAAATATCATTAAGAAAATCCTAAGGAACAGAAAATATATTTACTGGTCATTAAGTGAAAGTGGATCATCATCAAGGTCATCATCCTCATTTTCATATTGAGTAGGCTGAGGAGGAGGAAGAAGAGGAGGGGTTGGTCTTGCTCCCTCAGGGCTGGCAGAAGCTGAAGAAATGGAGGAGGTGGAAAGGGAGGCGGGAGAGGCAGGCACCCTGGTGTAACTTTTATATTTAAAAAAAAATCCATGTATGAGTGGACCTGCCCAGTTCAATCCTACATTGTTCAAGGGTCAACAGTATTTTTATGTTCAACTACTTATGGGGAGGATAGTCTCTTATTACCTTTTCAGAGCTTGTTACCCTGGTACCTTCTTACCTAGTGCCAATGGCCTGAAAATCTTGTCAATAGTTGGATGCCAGGCCTGAGCCCTTTCCTAACAAACCACAAGGGACAGCAGGAGTTGAGAAGGGAGGCTTGGGTGTTCCTTGGCTTGTATGGATTTGTTTGGGACAATGAGGCTGAAGATAAAATTTTGTTTTTTGGTAAAATTCTAATTTTTAATAACATCTATTGAGTTTATTGTAAATTTTCAATGTAGAAAATTGAGGTAAGTATACAAAAGAATTAAAACTTCCTGTTGGGACAACATTTGTATATGTTTCTGCCCTGATTATATATGCTACATATATGTATGAATATAATATAGGCTTATATTTGTGGATATGTACATATGAGTATGTGTATATAAAAATTGGAAGTATATTACAGACAAAATATTATACCCCATTCTCATAATACAGTCTGAGTCCTTCCACAATTTTAAATACTATTTGAAAACATGATATTTAATGGCTGTTTAATATTTAATATTCCATTTTGTGAAGGTGGTAGGGAAACAAGAGCATAGGAGAGCTAGGGTGACAGCATTTTAAAATCAACTCTGTCTTAAAACTAGCAAGGCACATTCCTTGTCAGTCACAACCCATGGTCATAAGATGTTTACAACTAAGGAAGCAGCCTAATAATGCCCGCAAGGACAAACTCCTATGATAACGAAATGCCCAGATGTCCTAATATCACATAACAAAATATGCTTTTAAAATAATTACAGTCATGCTTTGATGTACTTACGCACAAAAATGCCAAAGATAACTTTTTAAAAATCAGCAAATTACTAAAATTTGTCTCACTGTCGGCCCATCTGCAGGTAGACATAACTCAGCTTTTACGTAGATAAGACCCCCGTATAAGAAGAGTTTAAAACAAAGACACTTTCTGAGGATGCCCTACCCTGTAGCTGAGTAGCCTTCAATAAGCTACCTCTTCTCACTGCACTCTGTGACTTGTCTTGAATTCCTTCCTGTGCGAGATCCAATAACCCTCTCCTGGGGTTGGATCGGGACCCCTTTTTCCGGCAACAAAGGCATCTTAATGTATTTAACCAACCCTTTGCTTGTGGGTATCTGAAATTTCCTCTTTTGCTATGATAAGTGACCCCATGATAGACATACATGTATCTAAACCTTTGTGAGCATCTCTCATCATTTTCCTATAGCTGTGTGTGATGGTTAATATTAAGTGTCAACTTGGCTGGATTGAAGAACGCTTAGACAGCTGGTAAAGCATTGTTTCTGGGTGTATCTGTGAGGGTGTTGCCAGAGGAGATTAACCACCTGAGTCAGTGGACTGGGAGAGGAAGGTCCACCCTCAATCTGGGTGAGTACCATCCAATCGGCTACTACTGCAACTGGAACAAAAGCAGGCAGAAGGTGGGATAAGCTGGCTTGCTGAGTCTTCCAGCCTTCATCTTTCTCCCGTGCTGGATGCTTCCTGCCCTCGAACATAAGAATCCAGCTTCTTCAGCCTTTGGACTCTTGGACTTAAACGCCAGTGGTTTGCCAGGGGCTCTTGGACCTTCAGCCACGGCTTTCCTATTTTTGAAGCTTTGGGACTCAGACTGAGCCACTACTGGGTTCCTGGCTCCTCAGCTTGCAGATGACCTATTGTGGGCCTTCACCTTATAATCGTGTGAGTCAATTCTCCTTAATAAACTCTGTTTCATATGTACATATATCCTATCAGTTCTCTCCCTCTGGAGAACCCTAATACACTGTATTTTCTTACAAAGATGTACATTGTGAGAAAGTCCTCTTCTCTTGAGAGTACAGTGTTTATGCTGGAGAGAAAGCACTTTATACCATCCCACAGGCATGCATGCAGCTGGTTTCGAAGGTCTCCTCAAAATTTTGGCAGGATTAAATTTTATTCTGTACTAAATGACTGTAGTCAAATCCTCTAAGCCCAACAGCTGCACTTTTAAAAATCCAAGTGTTTGTTGGATGTTGCTCTCTGTCTTTTCTGCAATCCTTTGGGGGCACTCTTTTCTCAAGCTGCTTCTAATTCTTCCTCTCTGAAACAGGGTAGAATGTTTCTAGCATGGGAAAGCTGTGTGAATCAGGACTCTTGGACGTAAGTGACAGAAACCCAAGATGAAGTGGTGTCAGCAGAAAATGGGGGTGGTGGCTAGTGAGCACTGGAACAGGGATCGAGGGCTACTAACTCTCACTTTGTGGCTCCTCTTTGATTTCTCTGTCTGTGTCCACTTTATTCTCTCAGACTGGCTTATTCCCCGGGGCCAGAACCGAGGAAGCTGGCAGCACCTGGCTGATGTCTGCCCAGCTCTGTCCACAGAGAGCAAAGAGACTTCTCCTTATTCCAGTTCCGAAAGTCCTTGGCAAGGAAGCCTTTTGTCCACCCTGAGGGCCCTCCCTACAGCCAGGGGATGGTCAGCCAGGAGCTTTCTACCCCCAACAAAATTTCCATGCCGGGGAGATGGGATTTTTTGAGATGGAAGTTCCTCTTGAAGTCACACTAACTAGTAGGGAAATTCAAGAGCAGAATTTCCCAGAAGAGAAAGAAGTACCGGCTCCAGGAGAATGGATGGGAGCTTAATGGCCCCCTGAAGAACACAGTGACAGTTGTGTTCCTTACCTCCCCACCTGGACCCCTAGAAAGCTGGGATGGTGAAGTTTTACCACTAAATCCTTGCAGGGCTAACTACAGACCGCTCTTCCCTGCAAAGACTTGTTCATTGTGAAGGCCAAAGAATATCTCTGTATGGAAGAAAAGGAAAGCATTTAGCATTCCATGTGACCCCACAAATCAGTCTAGTGTCATGCATGATAACCATGTTCACTGGGCATTTGCTATGGGACAGACGTGGCACTAAATGCTTTATGTGAATATTGTCATTTATACATCATAGGAACTGTTAGCTCTGTCTTACAAAGGAGCAAACTGAACCTTGGAGAAAGGTAAAGTAATTGCCTAAGTATATGTGGCTCAGAAACTGCAGGGCCAGGATTTGAACTCATGTTCTCCAACTCCAGAGCCCACATGCATAACCTATCCAATACACTGCCTTAAAACACTCCAGAAAATGGAGGGCTCCATTTGCTTAATCTTCTTAAATAATAACTATTTTTGATTGGGCACTTTCTATACATAGATCAGTATCAGGTACTTTACGTACATATATACATACATTTATTTAATAGAGTTTTTAAGAGCAGTTTTAGGTTTACAAAAATATTAAGCAGAAGGTACATAAAGTTTCCATATACCCCCCTCATCACAGCCCTCCCCCACCAGTTTCTCCTGTTATATGAACATCTTGATTAGTGAGGTGCATTCATTACAATTGATGAGTCAATAATGATACATTATTTTTTATTTTTATCTTTTTTTGAGACGGAGTTTTGCTCTTGTCACCCAGGCTGGAGTGCAATGGCACAACCTCGGCTCACTGCAACCTCCACCTCCTGGGTTCAAGCGATTCTCCTGCTTCAGCCTGCCGAGTAGCTGCAATTACAGGTGCCCGCCACCATGCCTGGTTAATTTTTGTATTTTTAGTGCAGACGGGATTTCGCCATGTTGGCCAGGCTAGTCTTGAACTCCTGACCTCAGGTGATCAGCCTTTTGGCTTCCCAAAGTGCTAGGATTACAGGTGTGAGCCAGCGCACCTGGCCAATACTGATACATTATTATTAGCTAAATTTCATAGTTTACATTACAGTTTATTCTTTGTATTGTATGTCCTGTGGGTTTTGACAAATGCTGGATGACATGTATCCACCATTGCAGTATCATACAGAAGTTATACAGCCCTAAAAATCCCCTGTGCCCCACCTATTCATCCTTCCCCTCACAAGTCCCTGGCAATTACTGATCTTTTTACTGTCTCCACTGTTTTGCCTTTTCCAGAACATCATATAGTCGAAATCATATAGTATGTAGCTTTTTCAGATTGGCTCATTTCACGTAGAAACATGTATGTTTCCTCCATGTCCTTTCCTGGCTTGATACATTGTATGGACGTACCACAGTTTGTTCATTTACCTATTGAAGGACAGTTTGATTTCTTCCAAGTTTTGGCAATTATGAACAAAACTGCTATAAATATGGCTGCACAGGTTTTTGTGTGAACATATATTTTCAATGCATTTGGGTAAATACCAAGGAGCCTGACTGCTAGATAGTATGGTGAGCTATGTTTAGTTTTGTAAAAAACTGTCACATTGTCTTCCAAAGTGGCTGTACTGTTTTGCATCCTCACTGGCAATGAATGAGAGTTTCTGTTGCGCCCCATCCTCCCCCGCATTTGATGCTGACGATGTTTTGGATTTTAGCTATTCAATAGTTGTGTAGTAGTATCTCTTTGCTTTAATCTGCAATTTCTCCAATAGTATACGATGTTAAATATTTTTCCATGTGCTTATTTGTTATATGTGTATTGTCTTTGATGAGGAGTCTATTCAGATCTTTTGTCTATTTTTATTTATTTATTTATTTATTTATTTATTTATTTATTATTTTTGGGACAGCATTTCACTGTTGTCGCCCAGGCTACAGTGCAATGGCGTGATCTCGGCTCACTGCAACCTCCACCTCCCAGGTTCAAGTGATTCTCCCGTCTCAGCCTCCCAAGTAGCTGGGATTACAGGTGCCTGTCATCATGCATGGCTAATTTTTTGTGTTTTTATTAAAGACAGGGTTTCACCATGTTGGCCAGGTTGGTCTCAAACTCCTGACCTCAGGTGATCCACCTGTATGGGCCTCCCAAAGTGCTGGGATTCCAGGCGTGAGCCACCGCGCCTTGCTGTGTTTTTAAAGTGAGGTGTTTTCTTATTACTCAGTTTTAAGAGTCCTTCGTGTATTTTGGATACCAGTCCTTTATCAGATGTGCATTTTGCAAAGATTTTCTCCCAGCCTGTGGCTTGTCTTTTCATTGTCTTAACATTGTCTTTGCAGAGCAGAAGGTTTTAATTTTAATGAAGGCCAACTTATCAATCATTTCTTTCATAGATAATGCTTTTGCTGCTGTAGCTAAAAAGTCATTGGTAGATTTCCTCCTATGTTATCTTCTAAGCGTTTTATAGGTTTGTGTTTTACATTTAGGCCTATGATCTGTTTTGAGTTAATTGCTGTGTAAGATGTTAAAGTCTGTGTCTAGATTCATTTTTTGCATGTGGCTGTCCAGTTGTTCCAGGACCATTTGTTGAGAAGACTGTCTTGTCTTCATTGACTTGTCTTTGCCACCCTGGATCAGCTATTTGTGTGGGTCTAGGCTACTGTTTGGGTTTGGATGTTTGTGCCCTTCACACCTCATGTTGAAATTTGATCCCCAGTGTTGAAGGTGAAACCTAATGGGAGGTGTTTTGTTCATGAGTGTGGATCCTTCATGAAATGTCCTTCCTGGGGGTAGGTGGGATGGGGAGATGAATTTTCACTCTATTAGATCACTCCAGAGCTGGTTATTTAAAGGAGCCTGGCCCTTCTTTCCTCTCCCGTTTGCTTATACTCTTGCCATGTGATCTCTGCAAACACGCACACTCCCTTTCAACTTTTGCCATGAGTGGAAGCAGCCTGAGGCCCTCTCCACATGCAGATGCCCAATCTTGAACTTTCCAGCCATTAGAATTGTGAGCCAAATAAACCATTTTTTCTTTATAAATTACCCAGACTCGAGTATTCCATTATAGCAATACAAAACAAACTGTCTATTTCTGAGCTTTATATTCTGTTCATCTTTATACACATTTTTCATCCTTACCATGAAGTTCGTATGTATCCAGCAGGTAGTAAAATTCTTATTTTGAAAATGGGGACACTGAGACACAGAGTGAACAGGGCCACTCTCCCCAGGCCAGCAGCTGGTTAAAATTGAAACTCACATCTGTCTGGCTCTGATTCTGTGCACTTTCCTTGCCCCCAAGGTGCCGAATGGTGCTAGAAAGACACTTAGTATGTCAACGTTAACCTTAGATGTTGCTCTTTAGGGCCTAAATTGTAGCATCTCCTTTTCTTAATGGTTGCCGGAATCTTGGGCAGCTGCTCTTTGATTGTAATCAAGGTTGCCTGTCACTCACGGTTTCTCTGAACCTGTAATGTGAGTCTTGACCTGCCTAAAAACTGGCTTTGCTTAAAACATGTAGCCCTCTTTATCAGCATCCTCTAATTTTTTGCTGAGATCTTGGGCATAACTATTTTTTCCCTGGTTCACACTGAATCCTTTTTGTTGAGAAGTCACTTGCTCATGGGGCTTGTCTTATTGTCTTTTTAAAGGCAGGACCTTGCTGAGTGGGATTGCTAAACGGAGCACAGTGCTAAAAATCTCCTGGGTTAAATTTCATCCATACTCCCATCAGGGCCTGGAGCACTTGCTCTCAGAATTTACAAACATTAACTTCATGTTGGCACTCTGTGTTGCCCAAGGAGAGCATCTCTAGAATCTACGAAATTCTATTTCACTGCTAGAAGTCAGCAAAAAGAAAAAGAAAGACAGATAGGCAGAAAGAGAAAATTCCACAGTCATATTTCAAACACCAAGGGATAGATTTTTTTCCTAAGAATATAAGATTTACAAGCTCCAAACAGGAGTGAAATAGTTTGCAGAAGCTCTCACAGCAAATGAACTGGAAGAGTTCAGATTCAAATCCTGATCTGGTGCCAAGGGCAAAGCAGGTGGTCTTTAATCCTACCAGGCTTCTCTCTGTGAGAAGGGGACATGCTTACTGTAGCCTCAGCAGGCAGAGTAGGCTGCGTGGGATCTGGGAGATCTCCTTCTGTGAGTGGAGGGCATCATTTCACCACTATGCAATTGAACGAAGATATATTGTTTTATTTATTTTTTATTTATTTTTATTTTTATTTTTGAGACGGAGTCTCACTCTGTCACCAGGCTGGGGTGTAGTGGTGCGATCTTGGCTCACTGCAACCTCCACCTCCTGGGTTCAAGTGATTCTCCTGCCTCAGCCTCCCGAGTAGTTGGGACTACAGGCGTGCGCCACCATGCCCAGATCATTTTTGTATTTTCAGTAGAGACAGAGTTTCACCATGTTGGCCAGGATGGTGTCAATCTGCTGACCTCATGATCTGGCCGCCTTGCCCTCCCAAAGTGTTGGGATTACAGGCGTGAGCCACCGTGACAGGCCAGATTCGTTGCTTTAAAACAAAGCATATATAGTGGCTTACTAAGATGTCAAGCACTGTTCAAAGCACATTACAAAGCTTTAGCCTCCCCAGTATATTTCCAGCTACTGGGGAGGCTAAAGTGAGGGGATCGCTTGAGCCTAGGAGTACAAGTCTGCAGTGAGCTATGATGTTGCCACTGCACTCCAACTTGGTGACAGAGTGAGACCCAGTCTCTAAAACAAAGACAAAAATGCATTTTACAACTGCTAAGCCATCTGCATGTGTTCATTAAAACTCTTTCTCGGGACGGGCATGCTGGCTCATCCCTGTAGTCTCAGATGCTAGGGGAGGTTGAGGCAAAATGATCGCTAGACAGCTGGTATTTGAGGCCAGCCTATGCAACATATCAAAAATCCGTGTCTATATATAGAAAAAATATTAACTAGGCGTGATGACACGAGCCTGTAGTTCCATCTACTTGGGATGCTGAGGCAGGAGGATAGCTTGAGCCTAGGAATTTGAAGTTACAGTGAGCTATGATTGTATCACTGCATTCCGGCCTGGGTGACAGAGTGAGACCCCTGTCTCTAAAAAACAAACAAATGACGACAGCAACAACAACAAAACACTTTTTCTGAAGCTAGCACCATGCAGTTATGTACTTTATAACTTGCTAGTCTAATTCCAAGGTAATAGTTCAGCAGCTGACATTTGAGAAGCACCTGTAGAAAGGATTCAAAGACCACGGACACCGTCCACTGTTTTTCTGTTTTCCTACAAGATAGAAGAAGGATGGCAGTATTAACTTATGCCCTGCTTACCTATCCCAAGTCCCGGATCACTGGATCTTTAAAGATTATGATTCTCGCTTGACTTTTGGTACAAAAGGAGACAAGGAGGGAGCTTAAAAGGTGAGCACGGTGTGATTCAGGACTGAAGTTTCTGCCACTTCCTAGGGGTAAGTGCAAAAGTGAGCCGTTGTGACTAGCCATTTGTGCATTTGCCACTGCCAAGGGGGCACAGGTAGATTCAAGCTTTGGGGCTCTTCTGACAACTGGCAAGGATAAGGTATTAGCAAGGGCAAGGGAATAGCAATAAAATAATCCAATAACAAAGACATGAAGATTTATAATAATTTTTAGGCCGGTGCAGTGTTTCAGGCCTGTAATGCTAGGGCGCTTTGGGAGGCCCAGGCGAGAGGCTCGCTTGAGGCCAGGATTTCGAGGTTAAGGTGAACTGCGCTCCAGCCCGGGCAACACAGTAACACCCTGTCTCTAAAAAGAAAAGAAAACAATTTAAACCCTTTAAGTGCATACCAAATCTTTTATTTTGGAGAAGGAAAACTGGTCTCGAGTTCCGTGTGAGCTCCCTGGGGCCCGCCGGGAGGGGTTTGGCACGGCCGGACCTGCGGCACTAGTTCTGGCCCGGGCGCTGTGGGATCTGCAGGGGACCACAGGATGCTGTGGCGCGGTGCTCTCAGATTGGCGGAGAAACGGCCACACGCCTACGGAGCTATTGCGAAGGCGAGCGAAGGCGCAGCCCGCCCCCGCGCCCGCCGCGGGAACCCCAGGTTGGGGCGTTGGGCGCGCGAAGACTCAGCCGCCCCGCCCACCAAGGGCGCGTTGGTCCCCGGCCTCAGCCTCTGGGCTGGCAGCCGCCGCCGCGCCGCGCTCCCATTGGTGCCCAGCGATGACGCGGCCGAGCGGGCCAGGGCTGCCTGGTCCGGGGGCGGGCGCGGGGCGCCGGGCGCGGAGTGCGAGGGGCGGGGGCCGGGCGCACTGCTGATGAAACCTGGCGCCGGGACCCGCCAGCCCTCGGCGCCCATTCAGTCCGCGCAGGCAGGTGTGAGCAGCGGGTCAACTACCTGGCGGGCGCGCGCGGCCTCGGGCTCCCGCTCACCGCAGCCTCCACTCCTCTCCCCGCGCGCCGCGCCCCCGCCCCGCCCTGCCCCGCCCGGTCTCCCCGGCCGAGGGTCCGTTGGTCCTTGAGCGCGTCCGACAGTCTGTCCGTCCGCGATCCTGCCGTAGCCCCGCCGCCGCCGGCTCGGTGAGTGCCCGGCCCCGCCAACGCAGGGGGCAGCTCCTTGGGCCCGGGTCATCACGGAGGGGGCCCCGGCGCCGCGTGGGGCCGCGGGACAGCGGCGCGGGAGTGGCGAGGGCCCCGGCGCCGGGAACGCTGCCATCCTCCGGGAAGGGCCAGGGCCAGGGCCGGGCGGGCCCCGGGGTGGGCGCGCGGGGCTGGTGCCCATGCGGCTGTCGCCTCCACGGAGTCCATTTTGGCTCCCTGAAACCGCGGCGTGGTGCATGATGCAACACCGAGTGAGTAAGCGTGGGCGACCTGGCGATGCCTGCTCCGCGCGCCTGTCCGGGGACCCGCGCGCCGCTACGCACGGGGTGGTCGGGGTGCGTAGGCGGGCGGCGGGCACGGGGGCCAGCCTGGGAGGCATCCGGAGCCCGCTGGCGGCGAGGAGACCTTCCCTTACATGGCGCGGTGCAGAGCACCCCGCCCCGCCACGAGGTCCGGGGATGTGTCATCAGCCGTGGGTGGGGTCCCTGCCCGGCCGCCTGGAGGGTGGTCCCGCGGCAGGTGGCCGGCCCGGGGACTCTGCTGCCATCCCCGCCCGGTGGTCGCCCTGACCTAGAGCGCCTGGCCCTCCGCTTGTCCCTAGAACCCGGGACGCGCCGCCAGCACCTCTCGTCTGGGTCCCCAAGATTGCTTCGAGGAAGTCTCCCCTAGGTGGGATTCTTTGTGACCCAGTGTGGCCTGAAAAGGCTGGGTTCCTCAAGCCCTCCACGTGGTTTGGAATGAGAGGAAGTTCTTCCGCCTTTAGCAAGACACCATATTCTCAGGGTGTTCCTTTCTGCATATTAGAAAACTTCCCAGGCATGGGCTGGTCAGAGTCATTCTAAAACCTGCGCGTACACAGAGCGGCGGCTGCACTGTAGCACTACAGCAGCCTGCTGGTTCAGCTCCTGACCCTTTCCAGGGGATGGGGGAACCAGACAGCAGTTGTGTTTGACTTGTGTGACTAGGATAGTCAGACATATGCCTTCAGGAAAAAAAAAAATAAATAACCTACATTTCCCAATACTCACGTCATCACCGCCATGCCCTCATGTGTTGGGTTTTAGTCCAGACATAGTTACCAGATGGTTGAGATTTCAATCCCAGGTGTATCTCCCTAAAAAATGTGCCTTTTATCTTACTTACGTTCGACTAGTAGAATTGTGTATGTCGGCCTCTGGCCGAATGCCCTAATTGTATTTAATTCGAATTATAGTTTATCTGGGATTTTTCCTAACATTTCTTGTCCTTTATGTTTGGTTCAGATAATAGGAAACCATGATACATTTATTCCTCTGGTATTTTTAGTTGGTCTCAGTGGAAATTATCATGATTTTTATATGAACACACCCTCCTGTTATTAAAACAAAAAGTCTTATTTAAGTCACACGAACAGAATAGAAACTTAGGGGAAAGGTCAACAATAGATTAAAATGGATTTTAAAATAGGTTTAGCATATTACAATCATGTTTAATTATTATAAAGGTAAAATTCAAAGGATGTCAAAGGAGTTTTGAGTAAAGAGGACAGGGCTTAATAAGTAGATCAGAAATGTACTCCCTTGTCTGGGTCTGGGTCCTAGAGCCACGTGCTCCCGTGCATATGATTACCAGCTTTAGGTGAAAAAAAAAAAAAAAAAAAGGCTTGAAAGACAAGATTGTTGACTTCAGGGAGTTTCAATTTTCCATTTGGTAGAACAACTCATTCTTTGATGGAATGAAATACATGTTGATTGATTATTCTGGTATGTAGTTTATTTTAACCAAAGTCCATACAAATAGGTAATTATGTTGGAGGGCTCAGAATTATGTCCAATTAAATTAATCCTTTCTCATTATCAACCATGTATTTGGAGGGATTGCTATTAATCCTAGGGACAAATTTGAAATGTGAATAAGTGCATCCTTGTTATGGAGAAAAATATTGTTTCCCTCTAACCTTGGAGATACTTGAGTCTCGGAGTTATCTCTTCCAGAGGCATCTTCAGAGATGCCTATCACTCCACCTGCCTCTTGGTCCTCACTCCAAGCAAGACCTTCCGACGGAATGTGGTGTTTTTCTGTATAGTTGGCCCCTGCAGACCTGGATAGATTTTAAAGGCAGATCCAATAGGATTGGCCGGTGGATTCATGGAAGGATGAGAAAGGTCAAATATGACTCCAAGCCCATCAGAGTTGCTGTATTAATGAGATGGGAAGGCTGAGCAAAGAACCTGTTGGATGGAAGAGGGACTTTTTGAAAGTCACAACTGACCTTTTTAGAACTCTCATCCCCAGGGTCAGGGCTGGAAGACGTATCTTCTTGGGGCCCCTCTCAGGTGCCTGCCTGTGTGTTGCAGCCACCCGTCCAAGCTGCTGGCCTCCTTCCTCTTCACCTAGCTTTACTAGCTCCTCTTGCCAAATCTGGGGGGTCTCTTCAGCCTCTGTCTCCTTGCTGCCCCTGGCCTCCGTTTGCTCCCTTGCGGCCTTCTAGTGGGCCGCCTGGCAGTGGGCTTGTCCTGTGGGATAGGGACCCTCCAAACGTGGGGTTCAAAGGTCCTAGGGTATTCCTGCATCTTCAGGATATCTGCCTATCCTCAGGTTTCCCAGGCCTTGGGTGGGGAGGCATCAGATCCCTGGCCAACCTGTTATCCACCCCAGGGTTTAGACCTCTCTTCCAGTGAGGGAACAGAGTAATAGCTTCATTTGTGGCAGATTATCTGCCTTGTGATAAACTTTCGTGGCCTCCCTTTCTGTTTTGCCATAATCTGCCTCCTCCCCCACTCCCATACCCAACTACAAAGCAGACTTGAAAATAACCACCCCTGTGGTTTAGTGTGGGTCATGATCTGTCAATCTAGGCTTAGTACATTTGCCAAATGGAATTACCAGAAGGATGGGCATCAAACTGGGGAAATTATTTGGTGGCTTGCTAGCCGTGTTCATTTCTCTCCCAAGGCATTCGTTCAGATGTGCAGCGTTGGCAGACCCGGGGGGTGCCGTTTACTTGGCCCACTGGTCGGGATTTGGTCATCCCAGGAACATGGGCTGCAGAAAAGACATTTCTGGGCTTTGGACCAGATTCTGGCTGGTCTGCGGTTTGCCCCTCCTCCCACACCCAGTGGCTTTCATTGGGCTTTTTCCCTCTAGTTACTGTCAGGAACAGTGGGGAATGGCAGGTATTGCATTTGGTGAACACACTGGATAACTGGAGTCAGAGCCGTGTGACTGAGGAAAGAGGCCTTCACAGCTTCAATGCAGAATGGGATGATTATCTGTCCCGAAACGAAGGATGCTGCTTTGAGGGGAGTTGGGACCAGTACTGGGAACAGCACCGCTCCTGGTTTCTCTGGCTTTGCTTCTCTCTGAAGTAATTTAGACTTCGTGAACCTTACATACTGGCTCCATCTGTATATTGGGAGAGCCTGCCCCTCTCAGCCTCATAGTAGTGAAGTTAGGAAGCATGGAGTCCATAGTGTTCTTTGAAAGAATCAAGGCACCAGTCCATGCATTTACATTTCTCTCTTGAGATGAGTCGTTTTGTTAGCAGCCTGCAATTCTGACCATGGCAACCAAAAATTTCTGACAGTGGCAACCAAAAATCAAGCGCAAGGAAACCTGGGGGTTTATTTGGAGGTGGGAGAGGATGTCCCTTCTTCTAGTAGGACTGTGTCTGGCTACATTGTCTTTCCATTTTTTTCTGATTGTCCCCTTGCCCCCCTCCCTTTTCTGGGGGCACAGAGGGCATGGCAATTTTGTTTCCTAGCTTTCCATATTCCTACTGCAGTGCTTTCTTCAGAATATTTGTTCAGATCGGGTTCTTGGCTGTGAGGACAACCGGCTGCTTTCCTGTTTCTTTAAAAGTGGATCCCACACTCCCGTGTCCTGCACAGTGAGTTCTGCGTCTTAGAAACCATCTAGCAGTGGTGACTCTGGGAGTGGCCTCTGCTTGGTATGGGGCCTCTGCAACATGAGGTTATGGGGCCTCTATGCTGTGGGGTCAAAGGAGACGTCATGACCCCTACTGGCAGAAAGAGCAGAGCCCCAGAGTGGGTTCCACTTACGGGGTAAGTGTCTTTTCTGAGATATTCCTCGGAACCACATTTAAATTCTTTTTCATTTTGTTTGCATAATAATTGGCTTCTAGTGCCTACCTTATAGGACTGAGAGGATTTAAATGAGATAATCCATGTTACGGATTTAACACAGCCTCTGGCACAAGTCTAAATGTTGCGTATAAGTGTTAACTATTATACTGGAAAGAAGGCCCAGTTCCTTGATTTAGGTGTGGGAGAAAAATATATATATATTTTGAGATAAGGTCACACTCTGTCACCCAGGCTGGAGTGCAGTGGTGCAGTCACAGCTTGTATTAGCCTCCACCTCCTGGGATCAATCAATCCTCCCACCTCAGCCTCTCAGGTACCTGGAACCACAGGTGTGTACCACCACACCCGGCTAATTTTTATTTTTTATTTTTTGGTAGAGAAGGGATCTCATTATGTTGCCCAGTCTGGTCTCAAACTCCTGGCCTCAAGTGATCCGCCTGCCTCGCCTCCCTAAAGTGCTAGGTTTGTGGTCGTGAGCCACTTAGCCTAGCCCTGAGAAAAATAATTTTTATAACAACTTAATTTCGCTCTCTCATTTTACCAAGGCATTAAAATGTTGTGGTCTTTCCTTGGGTGTGTGTCTAAATTAGAAGGGGCAGACATAGTCCCAGGGTGCTGGAGGAGGATGTGTGCCTCTGAGGCATCTGCTGACAGGTTCACCATCCCATCTGGTCCCAGGTCTGAGGGAAGGAACAATAGTCTCTGGGCTGTTTTGGCTCTGACTGCCTGGATGGACTTGAAACCATCTCTCTTTGGGATCCTGGTGTCTCCCTGAGCATGGGGTGCAGGTTTGCCTAGGTCTCAGACTCATGCACCTTGGGCTCAGTGACTTCTAGGACCCCTGGGAAACAGAGCTCTGAGCCCCTTTCTTAGTGTTTGCTGTGTGTGTGTATGTGTATGTGTATGTGTATGTATATGTGTATGTGTATGTGTGTGTGTTTTGTGGGGGGCAGGACGGGAGTGACTGCCCTGGCTATAGTCATCCCAAACATTTTGTTCAAATTACTCTGAAGCCCTTGGGTTTTAGGGAAAGCAAAGCTGAAAAGCTGAAACTCTGGGCGGTGTGTTTCCCACCTCACTCATCCCGTGCTTGGGTCAGTAGGATAGGATGCCTCCATACAGGACAGGGGTGGTGGGCAACACCCACCTGGGGGCAGCAGTGGGAAGGCAGGGGCTCATCCTCCCCACAAAGTGGCTGGAGTTGATCTGTTACGAACGTCTTCGAAGTGTCCTTCTCTGCATCTTGTCTGCCTACCGAGTGCCATTAGCCAAAGTCTGTTAGGCCAAGTAGGAACGAAGGGAGGGGCCCCGGGGCTAGGTAAGATCAATCATTGCAAGCACTTATTTAGTGCTCACCAACTCTGCACTTTATCTATGTTTCATTTGAATCCTCCTAATCACGCAGTGGGGTTGGCCCTTCTGCTTTGACTGATGGGGAGAGGGGGAGGCAGGTGGCCCACGGGCACACAGGTAGGCAGTCAGTGGCAGAGTGAAGATTGGAACCCAGATGTCTGCCTGTACCTGGACTCCAGTCTGTCTCAGGATAGGCCTGGCCTGGCCTGCCCCGTGTACAGTGAGTGGAAGGCAGACAGATCTGAAGCCCATCTGCCTGCATCCCTCTGTTTCTGGCTGAGTCCAGGTGGTGCTGGCACCGGTCACCCGCCCCAATGCTGGGTGGCACCCTGCCTCCCCTCTCTTTGCCTTGATTTCCCTCTGCTGTCTCTGAACGCAGGTCTTCCCCACCCAAGTCCAGGCACCTGGCACAGCTGGAGCCCTGGGGTCCTTGGGGCAGCTGCGTTGGGACGTGGCCAGTGTCAGGAACCGGTGTGTGTGACAGAGGCTGGGCTGCATTCTTTCTGGGTCAGTAGTTTGGCATTTACATCACCAGCTTTTGGCTGGATGCAATGCCTCCTGCCCAGACCACAACGGAGCCTTGTTTGATTTGTCACCATCCAGCCATGCCCACACTCCACCTCCATCTCCACCTGGGGAGACCCCTTTGCAGGGAGTCTTGTGGAAACCAGAGACTGTTCGTAGGGGAAAGTCAGCTTCCTTTTCTGTATTCCATCCTTCTTAAGGCCAGTGGCCGCTGTCATCCTGCCCTTGGCTTGGCTTTGCTGATTTCTACAATATCTTGCGGAGGTGCCCCCTTTCCTTAGAGGATGCATCTTTAACACTCTCAGAGAGGCTGGGGCAGGAGCTGTCCACACCAGGGCCTGCAGCAAGGGCCCATCTTCCCTAAAGTGACTTGGGTGTGTCTTCCTGGCCCGCAGCTTTTCCACAGTGTCAGGGACGCCTCCTGCCCTCCCTTGGGATGAGGCCTGGTCCAGGAGCTGGGGGCGTTAGGGTGCAGTTTCTGGGACCCCATGAAGGCCCCCTGGGAAAGACTGGCAGTTAGAGTTAGGAGAACTCTTTCCTCACCCCTTTTGCCCTTCCCCTTTTCCCCTTTTCTTTTTCAGCAGTTTTTGGATAACATTTCAAACTTAAAGAAAAGTTGCAGAGGCCAGACATGGTGGCTCATGCCTGTAATCCCAGCACTTTGGGAGGCCGAGGCAAACAGATCACTTGAGGCCAGGAGTTTGAGACCAGCCCTGGCCAACATGGTGAAACTCATGTCTATGAAAAATACAAAAGTTAGCCTGGTGTTGGTGGTGCATGCCTGTAGTCACAGCTACTCGGGAGGCTGAGACACAGGAATCACTTGAACCTGGGAGGCGGAGGTTGCAGTGAGCCGAGATCACACCACTGCACTCCAGCCTGGGTAACAGAGTGAGATACTGTCTCAAAAAAAAAAGAAAGAAAGAAAAGGAAAGAAAAGTTGCAGGAGTGCAAGGAACTCCTGAGTACCCTCTCTCAGATGCACAGGTGGTTTATGTTTTGCCTCCTTCCATTCTCTCTCCACCCACACACAAACTCACATGCACACAGACACATACATTTTTTTCTGAACCATTTGAGAGTAAGCCGAAGACGTCGTGCCCTTTTATTTGCCCTCTATACTTCAGTGTATATTTCCTAAGAACAAGGACCTTCTCTCACATAACCACGGTACAATAGCAAAGTCAGGAAATTTAACATTAATACACAACCCTGCGATCTAGGCCACAGTCCATATTTGACTTGCAGTCGTCCACATAATGTCCTTTATAGCTAAGTGTTTTTGGGGAAGGAGTTGTGCAGTGTGGGGGTTCTTTCAAAAGAGCTGTAATTTTCTACCTCATAAGCCTTTTTAAGAAAAAGTGTTTCTAAAAGTTAGAATGTTTATTGTGGAAAATTTGGAAACTACAGAAAATTAAAAGAAGGAGAAAATAAAACCCATTCATAATTCCAGCTCAGACTGAGTGATCAACCAGAAGGGTGGTGGGAAGACTTTCTCCTTCAGCTCCTTCAGCTCTGGTGACCTGGCCACCCAGACCCGTGGTCCCTCCACCACCCACACACTAGTCAGGAGCCCCGCAGCTGAGTCCTGGGGCTGTGGGAGGAGCCGGTCCCTGTCTGGAGCTGGCGGTCTTTCATGCTCCTGCCCACCCCTTGGGCAGGTGCCCACCGAGCAGGCGGAGTTAACCAGCCTTGGTGGTGCCTTTGTGGTGTATATCCTCCGGGTGGGGAAGGGTGGAGATCGTTAATAAATATCCAGAACTTGTTTGAGACTTGAAAAGAAATGTTGCAGGCCCACTCTTGTCTGGTCTATACCCCTTGCTTCCTGGACTTGGCAGAGGTTAAGGATGGGGCCTGGAGCGTGATTGAGGGAAACAGCACTGGCCCCGTATCAGTGAGCTCTTGGATGCTTCATGTGGTTGTTAGACTTGCCTTTTAATGAGCCTCTTGGCTCCTACCAGTGGGCTACGGAAGAAATAAAATGTGAAATTTTGCCATGTGAAGTTTGCTGTTTGCCAATGACTGTGCTTCTCAAAAGTTCCTAGGGAAAGGTTTTAAAACTGGTGCAGGTAGTGAAGTTTGGATCTTGCTTCCCTGCTTAGTCCGCTTAGGTGGTCCCTTCGCCATAATAGCTGTAACTGAGAGTGGCTCTCCCCTTTCCTGGCCCAGAATGGGGTCTTTGCTAAGCGAGTCTGGTTTCTGGAAGGATTTTGTTCTTAGAAGCTACTACGTCATTGTCCTCAGCTCCCCATCATGTGTACCTCAGTTTCCCTGAACTGTAAGTCTATGTTATGTGTGAAAACGGGCCTCTGAAGGTCATGATCAAAAGCCTTGAGTATTTTTCCATGTGTTTGTTTTTTCTACTCCGGCCCCAGACCTTCTCCTTGAAGGAGCTGGCCTTGAGAGTGACTTCGGTGGGCAGCCGCCCAGACTCCACACACCCCGCTGAGTCCACGTAACGCCCAACCTGGACGGGCCAGAGCTGAAGGGCTACTCTTCAAAGAAACCCTTTGAAGTGCAAACATTTCCTTTCCTGAAAAGAAGGGAAATTGAAATGAAAACGTATTGTTCTGTGCAGACAATGTTCTCTTCGATCAAAGAGGGAGTGGGGCTTATAAAGGGAGATGCACAAATTAGAGCTTGATGTGGCCAGTGGTGTGGATGTGAATATTCATCCCTGTGGAGGAAAATAGTGGGGTCTCTGAGATTCGTAAGATTGTATTTTCCTTTTTTTTCTTCTTTTTCCTTAAGGCTCTGAATCTAGGTCTAACGTTCTATTTAATGATGTCTCTCCTTTGTGTTTTTATCTTGTGGTAAGCATTTGGGAGTGTCTTTCAGTAAATCATGATACCATTTCCATGTTAGAATATTATGTAGCCAGTAAGAATGGTGTTTTCAAAGGACATTTCATTTTATGGGAGAAACTTTAATGTTAAACGTGAAACCATCTGGGTGCAATTTTCCATGTTCGGTGTTATCTTAATGAGATATATGTATTTGCACAGAAAGAAAAGACTGGAAAAATTGGACTTTGTTTTTCTCACTGCAGTGTTTGTGGCACCTAAAATAGTGCTCAAGAAATATTTATTGAATGATTATTCTTATAATAAGTAAAACTATTTAAAGGAGGAATGTCTTTGAGCTAATGTTTTGGCAGGTGGATGGGACAATATATTATTTTAAGTTTCTGTTATAATTTTGCCCTGGCAGCTCAGTTCTGGTGGATTTTGTTCTTTGGCACACATATGTACCCCATTTTGCACTTTGGTACAAATTATACTGTGAATGGGTGACTTTGACATTTATATTTTTGGAAGAATCCGGTTCTACTGAAATCAGAGTATCAGAATGTTGCCTTTTTCCTAATGTTCCCAGATGGGGTAGAATTACAGTTTCTTCTTACTTACTCTGTAGCTAAGGAAGCTTTGGGCCAATTTGTCTTGTCCTGTGGTTGAGAATTTTTGCCTGATTTGCCCAAGGTTTCTCATCCGTGAGCATCCAAGGCTACCAAGATACACTGTTCATATGTCGTCCTGGTTTCTAATGGATAGTTATCTAAAAATGCAGCTTCCCATTCTTACCTGCACCGTAGGTTAGCTTGGAAGATGTCCATCCCTGGTCTCAGTGGTCTTGTTCAGGGAGGGTGACTGTCACAGCTGTCCTTTCCTCTCTGGTGAGATTGTTTCATTCCTCCTTCAGGCACTTGGGATTCAGAGCCCTGTTGGCTGCCTCTTCTGTACTGTCAGCTTAGCACAGGATTCTGGAAGCCCGGTGCTGGGAAAGCCTTTCTCTGGGCTGTTTGGGATGGGACTACTGGTTACCCGCACACACTGGTACTCACTGGGTGTTCCCGAGGATGGCAGTTTTTAAACCTCTTTGACAGCAGTCTACAATAAGAACTAAATTTACATTGTGATCAAGTACACACACAGAGGCACACATATTGATATATAGATAAAATGAAAATTTTTATGAAACAGTACTTATTTTTACTGTCTGTGATACACTGAGATAATTTTTATTCTTTTCTATTTCATTACAAGAAAAATTCCTGGTGGCAACTTGGAGTTTGCGAAACACACTAGGTTTAGACATACGAGCCATACCTCACCTGCAACTCCACCGCATTGTCCTGAATTTCATGTTCACTGCTGGCACTAGGGGATGGGAGTCAATTCTCCATCCAGACCAGTTAGGGCAAAGAAAGTTGAAGAGACGAGGTTTCTTTTTGTGGTGATTTGAGGATTTCTGACTGAAGGGGACATTATTCTCTGTGATGATGCCCAAGAAAGTGACTAGGTTTTCAGGGCAGACCTGTGTGAATTCCCCAGTGTGGTTTGCTTATGCAAACTGGGGTATCTGTCCTTAGTTAACCTGACACAGTGGTGTCCCAAAGGTGGCCTGGTCAGGCTGCATGTGAGCTTTTAGAAATGGGCCATACATTTATTAATTTCGGTGCTCTGATTTTCTTTGAGTTTATTTTATTCAGTGTGATGCGACGAAGAACCTATCTGAAAGAGTTAAGGATTTTTGAGAAGAAGAGTGAGAAAAGATACTCATAGAAATGTTATTTTTTGACTAAATCTGATGGGTTAAAATCGAACGGTATTGAAACTATATTAACAATAGCAGCCATACCATTAAATAGTTCTTGAAAAGGTTGGATGGATTTTTGCTTAAGAAATGCTTGAATGTTTTTTCTTTTTTTTTCTTAGAAAATAAATGTCTTTAAGTCTGTGTATATAATTCACAAAACAATTGTAAATCAAGGGAATTGACTCTGCCTAACAAAGGTACAATGACATAACAGAACTAGAACAAGATAAATAGCCTCATTTATTGAAACAATGTGCAAATGTCTGTCCTTGTTCTTTGGAAGTTTCTTTTATTTACTATGCTTCTCAATAAAAATAAATTTGTTGTGAGAACTCAGAGTACTTACTTTACAGTATTCTTAAAAATTCATATAGAAGTTACAAATATTGGCCAGGTGCAGTGGCTCATACCTATAATCCCAGCACTTTGGGAGGCCGAGGCAGGCAGATCACCTGAGGTCAGGAGTTCGAGACCAGCCTGGCCAATATGGTGAAACCCTGTCTCTACTAAAAATACAAAAAATTAGCTGGGCGTGGTGGCACAGTACAGCTCCCAAGTAGCTGTAGTCCTAGCAGAGAGCTGGGTCCCAGCTACTCGGGAGGCTGAGGCAGGAGAATCGCTTGAGCCCAGGAGGTGGAGGTTGCAGTGAGACGAGATCGTGCCATTGCACTCCAGCCTGGGCAACAGAGTGAGACTCCGTCTCAAAAAAAAAAAAAAAAAGAAAAAAAAAGTTACAAATATTACCACCACCATTGTTGGTATTTGAGAAGAAACCTCATGAACTTGATCTGGTGCTGTTATATATGTTAATGTTTGAAATAAATGAGGACGGTGTTATTGCACGTGTACCACACTTCCCCCACAAATCTATAACCTCACAGTTTCAGCAGCTAGGTTTTTTTTTTTTTAAACTTTTGTTGGAAGACATTTCTTTTTTCAGATTGCTTTCTTTCCAGAGGGCAATCTTGGGAGAAATTAAGCAAGAGCATTCATTAGTTCTTTGAGTAATTTTATTGAACTGGGAAGAATGTCTGTCTTGCTGATCTCAGAGTTTGATACAATTAGAATTTTAGAAAATTATCAGATCTAATTTGTGCTGGGATTCAGGCCTAATTACTGAAAGACCCTGTGGTCTGATGAGTCAAGGGGAGGGCGTTGCCGTCTCATGTTTCTTGGGTGATTTGGAGTAGGGCAGTGGCCAGGGGAGGAGAAAGCTCTCTGCACAAATCCAAATCACTTTCCTGCGGCTCCTGATTGCCCATGAGTGATCCTGTGTGGAGCATCTGCAAGGGAGGTCTTGCTGAGTCACCCTGCATAGAGTTTGAGTTGCTGGAAGAGTTGAAGTCTACTAAGAGCTGCTGGCCTTGACCCACAGGGGTCCCAGCAAGAGTCTCTTTCCAGCAAAGTGTCCTGCTATGTGAAGGAAGAAAGCACGATTCTGCCCTGGGGAGGCACTTGGGAGCAGGGACAGAGGGAAAGCATGGGTTTCTCAACACGATGCTTTGTGGGAGCAAGCAATACTGCCCCATGTCCAAATGAGCAGTGACTCGAACATTTGAGTTCTCTTCCCTTTTCCTGGAATTGCCCTTGTTGCTAGACTTCCTTGAAGGAACAGAACTGTGGGCGAGGGGGGGCACACTTTACTGTGCATGCGGGCACGGGTGTGGGCTCCTTTACGGTTCTAGGGTGGGGCCTGAGGGCCACATTGCTGCCAGGTCTAGACCTAACGAAGGGCCTGCACCTAAAGATGCAAGCTGTGTAAAATAAGAGGTTAAAAAGTTAAACCTGGGGGGAAGACTAACTGGAGCGTATTGTTTCTGGAAATGTAGCACACAAAGCAGGAAACATTTCCATTGTAGTTGTGTACATTGGGTGCATTTTGTAACACGACTGTTCATTATGACTGTTACTCCTTCATTGCTATCTAAAGAGCATGTAGGTAGGTAAAGTCATATGGATTGGGCAGAAGTGGCAGTAGGGGCAGGATAAGTAAGGATAGAAGGAACGTATCTCAGCGAGTGTGCAAGTTAAGTACTTGGCATAATATAATAGTGCCTTTCATATCCTAAGGTCATACTGTGGGTATCTTTAAACTGTCTAGACCACACGTGCGTACAAATCCTCCCCTGGGGATCTCCTGAAATGCACATTCTGATTTGGTAGCTCAGGGAGGGGGTCTGAGAGATTGCATTTCTAACCAGCTCTCAGGGTCACTTGGAGTAGCAAGCACCTCCAAAACTGCCAGAACCTGGAACAACTGCAGGGAGACCTGATCTGCCCATTAGACCACATCTCCCTGAGGGTCTCGGATGCATGTGTCTTTGTGCCTGGTATGAAGTAGATGCTCAAAATGATGTTTTCAACTGAACTGAAGAGGCTGCTGTCCCAGAGCCCATTTACGTTAGTGGACTTGGGACGGCAGGGGTGTGGTGGCCCAGTCATAGCCTGTGCACTCATTCTGGCCCAGCTTGGTTATCGCTTTACAGCCATCTGCAGATAGGATGTGCAAGTTTGGCAGCAGAGGCGGGGCTCCTGGCACCAGCAAGGAGTGATAGCCAAGGGCTTGGCAGTGAGGACAAGGACAGAACACCCATGGAAGAAAGGCAAGAACTCAGTAACTACTGCCGTCAGGGATAATTAGCCGAGTGGCAAGCAGCCCTCCTCATTTCAGGAGGTCTGTGTTGTACACCCACATGCAACTCTGTGCCTCAGTTTCCTCATATGAAAAATGGAGAAACTTACAGTCCCCCTCTTGTAGGTTATATTAAGGATTGAAGCTTTTAGCACCTTGCCAGGCTTAGCACGAGAGTGCAATAAACATGAGTTGCAATTAGGATTGGTGTGTAAAGGGTTAAGCCCCAGCCTTCAGGGAGGTTTCTCCCAGAAGAAAAATCCCATTCCTGAGGTTGCACATAAATGTGTTGGTATTTTGCTGCTAAAGGAGTAGGTGTAAATTAACATGCAAAGTGATTCCTCCAGAAGGCTGGGGGTGGTGAAATGGGCGAAGGAGAGGTTGCTACTTGTTCCTCATCCTCAGGAAGTTCTTAATGGAAGAGGCGGATGTCAGGAGGTTTCTAATTACCGGGCAGGCGAGGTGGGAGATGAACCTGTTTTGGGGGTGTGCCTCAGGGGCAGGCATGGCACTGCCAGAGCTAGCGCTGGGGTGAAGTTCCAGGGACCCTTGCCTGTAAGACCTTAAACCAGAATGCTACTTAGAGTGGACGGCACATGCTTGGATGTATGCTCTAGTGTTTAAGCCTCTTTGCAGCTGGCTTATATTTGGTTCTTTAAAAGTCTTAGAAGTGGCTGGCTAAAGGTAATGGGGTGTGCAAGCATGGCTCCCACACATCTCTGTCACCCCAAAGGTGCTGGGCACGAGTATTCAGGGAAACCTTGGCTGTGTCTGACCTATGTTTACTTCAGAGCTTTATGCCTAGCACAGGGGTTTGCACGGGGACACTGAAAGTAAGAAACGAGAGCAAAGTAGATCGGTCTCTCGGAAGGCTTTGAAGGGGGCCCAAGCTTCTGTGTTTTCTGCAAACGCCTGTGAAAACTCCCAGAACATTCCTTGATCAAAATGGTTTTCTTGTACCTTCTCACAGGGGGAGAAGCGACGGTGGGGGCGGGGTCGGGATGTCATGGGAATGGAGCGTTCTTAAGCTCAGTTGTATGTGATTTTTATTTTTCTCTGTTGCCTGATTCATTAATTCATAAACTCCTTTAGAAGGCTAAAGAGTTCATTAGAAATATCCTATTTCTGTTAAGTAGCATAGAAACATGTCATTTACATTTTTCTGTAAAACTCAGAACTTGAGATCACTTCTGTAAAATGTGAGCCAAGGCTGGCCCTTCTCCGGGAGGCTCTGGCGGTGGTGGGAATGTGGGGTTCAGGGGATAGAGGGCACTTGCGGTTTACCCTGTGACTTTGAGTAGCTTTTGAATTTTTGAGCCATGTGTATATTGCCTTTTTGAAAATCCCATCATGGCATTGCTTCTTTGGGGAAATCTGATTTCGTTTGTATGGTACCTCTTGCAGGAATGTAGAGGGTAGCTTTTAATCACCTTCTTAACACTTTGCAGTCTCTAGAAACTAGCATATTATTCATTTGCCTCAGCAGGCATTAAGATTAACAATATATTCCATGGGTGAAACTTCGCAATTGGGCCCAGGAATAGTCTCTCTGCTTTATCACCTTGCTGGAGAGAGAAAATCAATCAGGTAAGGAGACATGTCTTGATTGTTTAGTGAAGCAGCCATGTGAGGAAATGAAGACTTGTTTCCAGGTGTGAAAAAGGCCTGTGAAGGAGGAGGCTCTGCCAGCCATTGAAAGTGTGTTCTCCGCATGTGTTTATGTATTGTCTGGGCCTGAGGAGGGGTAACATGGAACAGATCTCAAAACGGGGAGGCAGTTATGAAGGCACTTCTTCTAAGTGTAGAAAAGCAGAGAGGAAGCACGGTGTAGGAGTCCTGGACTCTTAACAGAGCTTGAAGTACCTTGGAGCCTGAGAACCCAGACATGTCCCCTCTGCTGTCCCCTCCTGCCTGGCCTCGGAAATCCTCCTGGGGACTTATCACACTTGCTGCATGGCAGTTCCCGGATTCACTGGCCCCTCAGCAGTCACGGCCTGGCGTTAGAGAGACCTTCACCCCACAGGCTCAGCCATGGACTCATGTGGTCCTGGGCAAGAGGCAGGTACTCCAGGCCACATTTTTTGCCTTGGGGCTCTGAAGAGCTTGCACTAAGATGCTATCCTCTGTGAGGTTTCCAGCCCTAAACAGGAAGTCAGGGACATTCCATGATTATGGATTCGCCAAAGAGCTCTGAGCAGTTTGGTGGCCATGCTGTGGAAGTGGATGTTGAGTGGGAACGATCACGATCAGATCTAGTAGGAACAAAGAGTCTGGTAGGAGGACGATGACAGAGACCTCTACTAGAGAAGTGTTACTTTGCCTGTGTTAGCCCAGAAACACTGAGCAGGGCACCAGTTCGACCAGAAGGAGCAGAATGGCTCTCGTAAAAATAAAAAGCACTTGGTACTAGCATGCATGTGGTCCACCAGGTTTGTGCCCCATCAGAGGAATACTCCGGAGGAACTTGGGCCATTCAGAATAGTGTATTTCCAATGCAGCTCTGGAAAGAGTGAGCAGTCATGGACCAAACATTTCATGGTCTGATGAAAAGCTAGTGGATGCTGGCCAGGTGCGGTAGCACTTTGGAAGGCCGAGGTGGGTGGATCACCTGAGGTCAGGAGTTTGAGACCAGCCTGGCCAACATGGCGAAACCCTGTCTCTAATAAAAATATTAAAAAATTAGCCAGGCAGGGTGGTGTGTGCCTGTAGTCCCAGCTACTCGGGAGGCTGAGGCAAGAGAATCACTTGAACCCAGGAGGCGGAGGTTGCAGTGAACCAAGATTGCACCACTGCATTCCAGTCTGGGCAACAGAGTGAGACTCCATCTAAAAAAAAAAAAAAAAAAAAAAAATGCTAGTGGATGCTTATCCATTCATGACAGGGGCAGCCATTTCCTGGTGTCAGATCCCTGGCCGCGGTGTCCTGTTGTGCGGGGCGCCTCAGGTGGAGTTTGGAATGTCGGGATAGGCCATGAGAAGTTTCAGTTCCATACTATCTCACCAGGGAGGAAGCCTGAGAGAAGTTATTTTTCAAAAGGATTAGTGAGCCATACACATCAAAATATATACAGGCTTCATCAAAGGAAAGAGACCCAGCTTGAATTGAGGATGAAGCATTTCCACAGCAGAGTCTGGCCGAAGCTCTGTGTTGAGATATCTAGAGAGAGCTGTCTGCTGCCTGAAAGGTTTCTTTTGGAAAGCCCTTCATGGTGGCACCACTTGTATCTATTTCTCTTCTGCCCTCGTGAGGAACATACTTTTCCCCAGCGGAATGAAGAAAAAGGCAATATGAAAAGATGTGTGAGAGCGAGAGTTCTTGCCTGCCGCTAGGCCCCGCCTGTGGAGAGAAGGGCAGGGCTGTGGAAAGAGGCCTTGGGTCTGAGAACAAGAGGACTCATTAAAGTCTGTGGCTTTTGACAGGCTGTGACAGGGAGCCGAGGTATTGAGGGATCACTTTTCCAGCATTGGTGGATCCTTAGTGGGCTTGGAGCTCTCAGAGTACCCAGTGAAAAGGCACCGGGCAAGAGCTACCCGGGGTGCCCGGTTGACCCAGTAGCTCGCCGTGTCCTCTCCAGGAAGAAATAGTTCAGAGCGGATTGTGCCAGATTTGCGCTCCTCTCTGCAGCCCTTCCAGGGCTCCTGAACCACGGCTGGGCTCTGGGTAGACTCAGCTGGGGAGAGATGGTGGACACCTGGCACCTTTCCTGGGCCTCACAATGTTTGCCCAAGGTCCTTTAGGTTTGCCTTAGCAGATATGATCCTGCCGATGACAGGGTATTCTTATTTACACTTACAGATGTGTGTGTATTAAAATAACACGCCCTTGGATTGGACAGAGCACATTCGGCTGTGCCACTGAGTTCACGTAAGGTTTGCAATAGGACAAAGGATAGCAAAGAGTTCAATTTGCAAAAAAAAAAAAAAAAAAAAAAAAAAAAACAAACACTTCAGTTGTGCAGCCCAAGTTCAGATGTCTTAAATATCTGCTCTCTGGACAGAAATCTGATAAGGGTTGTGCTACAGGAGAGGGGAAATCTCATTTGCCAGCCCCCAAGAAGGCTTGGCTTTTGTTTGGGGATGGCAAGGACTTCCTAAGAGGGTTGACTGAAAGATCCCGAAGATAAGGGTAAGAGATGCCCTCAGAGTCTCCAGTGCCACAGGCCACAGCAAGGAGAAGCACAGACGTAGTGACCAGCTCTAGAAGTCAGCACGTGTTCCTTGTCAGAACTTGCAAATGTTTGTTTTAGAATAAATGAAAAGCAAACTGGAGTTTCCACAGCTGGTGACAAACTGACCCAAGCAGAGGGAGTGGAGGAGGAGAGGGTTCTCGGGCTCCAGAAGAACGTGGTTCTCCGTGGTTGCCTAGCACGCGGGGGCTAGTGGTGCTTGGGGTGATCACAAATCTTTTGCAAATGCTATCATGGGACATGCCAGCCCACAAAGCCTGCTTTGTGAGCTCCTCCAAAGACAGGACACTCGGCCAGAGGCGACTGAGGTTGACCAAGATATTATTTCTTGTGATCTTGGCCCTCCAAATACAGGCTATGTGGCATTTCAGCGAGGAGCAGGACAACTTGGTGGCCAAGAGGCCCATCAGAGCTGCCTGGCTTGCATTCTGCACATCATTGCCAAGCAAATTGCAGCCCCAGCATGGACACAACTCTCCTGGAGCCAAATTTCAGATTTCCCTGTTCTCTCCAGTGTGTTTTCCACCTGTCCCCCTTTACTTGGGAGTTCCCAGAGCCACATGCCCAGAAGACACTGCCACTCTTCAGTTAGTGTCACTTCTCCTGCACTGGGCACCCAGCTTCCTCCACAGCCTCACCAACCCCCTCACCAGTGAGATACTTGGAGCTGACTCGTGCATTTGGCTCCAACTGTGGGAGCCTGCTGAATCTGGCGCCTGGCTCTGGCTAACCCTGACCCAGTTGGGTGGGAGTTCAGAGTCAGAGCTGGATGCCAGCCCGGCCACCAGCTTGAGTGTGGAGAAAAGCCCCAGACATCTTCAGCAACAAAGTGGCTGGCAGAGAAGGTGGCTGCTGAGGTGCAGGGAGAGGAAGCCCCTGCCCCACCCAACCATTGAGTTCACTGTACCTTTTGCCGATTCAGGCTACAGTAAAAGACCTTATGCCAAATTTCATTTGAATTTTAGAATTGACCTTTTGTTTCACTCTGGATAAAGGAATTTGTAAACTTCTGTAGTGATATTTAAATTTAGGTGATTAAAAAAAGACAACCAGCGATGGAGGTGACAGGCTAGGACCAGGGCCCCTCTGACCCAGAGCTACCTGAATGGGAAGAGGAGCAGAGGTGTTGGCGCCAGACAGACCTGGGTTCTAGCGTGGTCTCTGGTACTGACCAGCTGTAGGAACCTGCTCCAGGCCTTCCTCTGCCCACTCGCCTGGTGCCACCTTCCAGGGTGTCTGAGAACCGAGGCAATGGTTGGCCAATTCTCAGTACAGAGCTGCGCATTTATCAGTTGGGCAGCAGATACCAGTTTCCTTTTTTTTTCCTCCTCATTCTTTCATTTAGTTTTAAATGGCACTAGAGATGGTGCATCTGTTGTCCTGGAAGCCCACAGGGCATTCATGGAACAAGGCTGCTCAGCAAATGAACAGACCAAGTGGACCATTGGGATGGCCCAGACATCCTGTCCTGTCCCCTCCTTCTCTCACTTTCTGCAGCTCCACCAAGTATAGGTTTGATTTGAACTTGGTACTATTGGTGTCAGCCTTTGAAACGTAGGGAGAGTATGACCCTGAGAAACAGTGATACAATGCAAGTAACTGATTCCCAATTTCAACACCATGTCAGTTGCATTACCTAGTTCTCTGCTGTTAGAAAATTGTTCAGTCTTATCTGAATATAGTTTGTGTGGTTCTTCCTACCTGCAGGAAGCTTTAAATTTCTTTTGTTTTCTTTCCTTTTTTTTTGTTTAGAGACAGGATCTCATACTGATGCCCAGGCTGAAGTGCAGTGGCGTGATCACAGCTCACTGCAGCCTTAACCTCCTGGGCTGAAGCAATCCTCCTGCCTCAGCTTCCCGAATAACTGGGACTACAGGTGCATTCCACCACAGCTGGTTAATTTTTTAGAATAGTTTTTGTAGAGACAGAGCCTTGCTATGTTCTCCAAGCTATTCTCAAACTCCTGGCCTCAAGGGGTCCTCCTATTTCAGCCTCCCAGAGTGCTAGGCTTATAGGCATGAGCTACCACACCTGGCCTAAATTTCTTGATAACTCCACCAGTTATCAAGCCATGTGTTCATGTTCTTGTTCATGTGAGCACTAAGCAACATTAAGCATTAATGATATTTGGTGAAAATTAATAAAAAATGTCCTTTCAGCTCTGAATGGGGAGCTCTGTAGGCCTTTCTGGAAGTTGCAAGGCAGGGGCAGGTGACCACAGTGGACACTCATGTCCCTCAAGCAGGGACAGAAATCTCTTTCTTTGGGCCAACTTTGAAAAAGTTTGTACTGTATTGAAAACAGACTACATTTGAAATCTAAACTTTTTAGACATTGGTATGAAAAAACTTTAGTTTAGTTTGTACATAAACTTACTTTTAGGCTCACTGTTAACTGTGCCATAAAATACCTAAAACTAGATATTCTAGGGGATTCAGGGGCAGAATATGGCACATTTGTTTTATGACAAGTAATATTTAATAGCATATCCAAGAGCTAAATACACCTTTAGGTCAGACTCTTATTTAAGTTTGTAAATTCTAAAGTTGGGTCCTTTAGCACAAAGGAAAGTTTACAGAAGCAAAACAAGTAAAGGTTTCTTTTTAAAAATTCAAAATATACTGGGGATTTATCATAAGTTAGAAGCAGTATACAGTACTCGGCTTTTAAAACTATGTCTTCTTCTTTTTTTGTTGTTTGAGTTTACTGTTTTGAGAAGATCTGCCTGGGCATTCTTCCAGCACAGATCAAGAGAAATTGGCACTGGGTAGAATAATACCTTTACGTATAAATTAGAAAATCATGGTGTTCTTAGATGTTTGTTTGATTAAATGCTCCTGTAACTAAAGAACAGTTGCAACGGTTACACAAGGGGGCCTAGAAAAAGTGCCTTCTGAACAAGATTAGCTTGAGTTTAGGAAGTGGTAGCTTTTCTTGTCTGCTTTATTTTTGTGAATCTTAGCATATGCTTCATTAGGTGGAACAGGTGTTTTTGTTCATTTGTTTGGTTTGGGCCCAGGACAGATACTTGTGATTTGTGCTGTAAATAATCCTCTGCTGACAGACTGGTTAAAAAGTAAAGAATATTAGCTACTCTGGCCGCGCACCATGGCTCATGCCTGTAATTCCAGCACTTTGGGAGGCTGAGGCAGGCGGATCACGAGGTCAGGAGATCGAGACCATCCTGGCCAACATGGTGAAACCCTGTCTATACTAAAATACAAAAAAATTAGCTGGGCATGGTGGCGTGCACCTGTAGTGCCAGCAACTTGGGAGGCTGAGGCAGGGGAATCGCTTGAACCCGGGAGGCAGAGCTTGCAGTGAGCTGAGATCATGCCACTGCACTCAAGCCTGGTGACAGAGCAAGACTCCGTCTCAAAAAAAAAAAAAAAAAAGCATTAGCTGCTCCAGTGAGTGCTACGAAATGTTAAGGTTTACCCTAGACCTTGGCTTTCCATTTTTATGTAAGATTTCAAATTTCAAAACAGGCTCTTTGAGAAGACAGCCTCCATTCATGTATTCATTTGTTCCCACAGGTATTGGGCGGGCTCCTACAGGTGCTGGCACTGACTTTCCCAGGTTCTTGCCCTTAGGGGCCATAACTCCCACAGATGAGTTCGTGTTCTTGTTCATGTGAGCACTAGGCAACATTAAGCATCAATGATATTTGTGAAAATTAATAAAAAATGTACTTTCAGCTCTGAATGGGGAGCTCTGTAGGCCTTTCTGGAAGTTGCAAGGCAACTCCCACAGCTAGAGTGATAACATAGGCAGTTGGCCAAGAAGCCTGTTTTTTAATGATTAAGTGAACGAAAGAGAATGTCACACTCTTACCATCTATCTTCATCCCTTTGTAAACTAAGCTCCTACTATTCTACTAAAACCGCTCACAATTTCAATTTCCTCTCTCTTGAATTAGACAATATCCTGATATCTTCTCAGTCCTCACCGCCTGTGGTGTCTCTGAAACATTTAATACGGTTGGCCATTCCTTTCTACAGATTCTCTCATTTTCTGGGTCTGTTGAAGGAGGCTTTCTTCATGTACAGCATGTGAGAGAGCTTGTCAAAGAATGGAGTCATTGCTTGTTAGTAGCTGGATATGCAGAAATGCCTGTGGAAGTCAGGGTTCATGGTCTGCGGCTAGAAAGGTGCTAGGCAAAGGGGAGGTGTTCAGGGCTGAGGCCTGAGCTGTCAGTACCAAACTAGGGTTACCAGGG
This sequence comes from Hylobates moloch, assembly GCF_009828535.3. Classification (NCBI taxonomy): domain Eukaryota; kingdom Metazoa; phylum Chordata; class Mammalia; order Primates; family Hylobatidae; genus Hylobates; species Hylobates moloch. The sequence continues at coordinate 91,333,641 of NW_026652279.1, forward strand.
TTAGCAATAAAAATACTGGATGCCCAGTTAAATTTGAATTATAAATAAGCAATGGATACTTTTTAGTATAACTTTTTTATACCAAAAGATTATTTGTTGGCAATATTTGGGACATCATTGTGATATATTTGGGGCATACTTACATTAACCAATTGTTGGTCGTTCACATGAAATTTAGATTTAACTGGGCAGTCCTATATTTGATCTGACAGCTCTTTGCTAAGTTACCATCGAGTCACATTGTCTTTTGTGGCTCCTAGTGCACTTTGAAAGGGGAAGATGTGGGCCTTAAGGCAGACACACAGAGTCAGACACTCTCTGGCTTTAGAGAAGTCCGTCTGCCTTTGGACTCTAGAATTGCACCTCCCCATCATTTGTGTGCTACTTCCTCCATCAGCTCCCAGAATGTGGTGTTCCCCGTGATTCTGGTAACAGCTGCCTTCTTTTCTCCCAGGGACCTCACTCCCGGCGACACGTGCCTCTGAGTGTGCTCCACATCCAAGTTTCTCGTTTCAGATTCTCACATCCCCACCTGCTTGCCAGATAGTTCTATCTGTTCTATTGGACACAGGACGTGTGGCAAGACTGCTTTTTGATCCGAGGATATTTTGACTGTCATTTAGGAATATAAATATTTTATCAGATATATGTCATCACCAAAGAATTTTTTGATGACAGTATTGTCCTGAGTGAACTTCAGTTTAAATCGTTGTGTTTTTAGAGCACAGATAAACCATTTACATTTTTCATGTTTCATGACGTTTTTCTTTCCAGGATAGATTATTTGCTATCTACATTTTCAAGAAAGATTTCTTGTATTTACCAGCCACTTGTCTGTGGCAGATCTGATGGCTTCGAGCTTCTGTCTCTGTTTCTCCTGGACAACTTAACCCTTCCAAGTTGAGTTTTCCTCCATCAAATTGTGCAGCTTTAGATGTTGGTTACCATGTTGAGTTGGCCCTTGTGGTTGTGTGTGTTGGCTGCTTCTGGTTGGTGTAGTTGGTGTGTGGAGAGCAGTCCCCTGCAGGTTTCCCAGGGTCACCTTCCCCGCCCAGTGCTGGTCAACTGTAGTGCTCGTGCCCATGTTTTATGAGCTTCTGATCACTTTGTAGATTACAAACTAGGGCAGAGAATGACTGGGGGAGCCAGAGGGGTAGGGCCACAATGCCTTACTGAGGGCCACCCTTAGCTCAGATTCAGTGCTTCCAAATCCAAGTTTAGGATTTCAGAGTTACCTTAGGCTCATTCCCTTCATATTGATGATAACTGACGGCATCCGGCCAGTCCTTCCTCTCCTACCCCTCACATGGTCTTCTTCCTTTTTGTTCTAGTCCCACGCCCTGGTGCCGTGAGTCCTGAGTGTTTCTTCCCACCTCCCCACCCTCTGTCTTTCCAGCATCCTGCTGGGTGGCCTCTGTACTTTTTCTCCCCTGTTAAATTACACTGGCACCTGCCCCTTTAGGTGGCACCTGCCATTATTGACAGTGTGTGCGTGGAGTAGAAAATCCAATGAGTGACTCTTGTGTAAACATCCTGGCTCTGCCCTGAGGGCTGGGGGGCCCGCACTGGTCCTCTGGGCTTCTCTGGATACAGATGTGACTTGGTGTGGGACCAGGTGGCCCCAGACAGCGTGTCGCACTTGGAGGCGTGCTTGGGACCCACAGGCGGCCGCTTCACCCTCACCACCTGCGTTTTGGGGCAGTGTCATGCATGCCATAGGCAGCCTCAGACCTGGGCATTGGTGCCTCCTTGGCCACTGGCCATCAGGTCTGCTTCCCTTGTGACATTTCACTTTGACCTTTCCTTTGAAGGTTTTTGAAGCAACACTGTACACGCAAAGGTCAACAAAGAAGAGTGGATGATAGGTGGACAGAAATGTAAGTTAAAAGGCAGGAAGTGAGGTTGCTTAATACAAGCAGGTTGGAGGGGATGAGCAAAACAAAAAATGCCCTTGAAATGATTCTTTAATCATTTGTCTTTAGAGACGTAAAGCGGGATATGGAAAACAAACATTTCCATTCAATGTATACACAGTTTGCCAAACAAATAACTGGGCTTTGTGAGTGTCCAGACCTCCTGGAAGGAGGAAAGAGGCTCTGGACGGGGCAATCCTTTTCTGCCTGAGTTCAGAGTGGAAGAAATTGGAGAAGCTGCCCCTCTGGTGGAATAGGTAAAGCAAAAGCCTTTCATTTCCTTAATGAAATGTAATGCTTCCAAATTTGGCCCAAAAGCCAAACTGAGATGGAAAGGCCTCTGGGTGGAGCAGGACCATCCATGAGTGAGGACCCCCTGGCAGATGTCTGGTGGTCACTTCATTGTGATCTAGAAAGGCCACAGCCACGGCCAGCCCTCCACCACCCCGCATTCAGGCACTGCCAAGGGCTTTGGTGGTTGATGCTATAGAGCCTGGGACCTTTGCATATTTAAATGTTTTAAAATTAAATTCGGCCATAAAATGTCATTATGTTATGTTTTTACAATTTTCCCATTTTGTTTATGTTTTTAATAGTTTTAAGTCAATTTTAGTATTTCTGGGCAACAGCCCTCAAGTCTTCCACCATCTATCTGAATCAGGGCAAATGGAAATAAGTCAAACAATAGCCTTATTTTATTTTTTAAACTGTATATTTGTATAGTACTTTGGTGATTACAAAATACAATTTTTGCTATTTTAATGGCAAAAACCGCAATTATTTTTGCACCAACCTAATACCTTCATATGGTATGGCAAAAACAGTTATCATTTTGGGTACTTAATCTTCACAGCACCATCTATAAGTTGGCTACTAATGAGATGTCTTATACATTAAGAAACTAATAATAGTAATATAGTTAACATATAGCGCATACTATGCACCAGGTGCTCTGCAGTGCTTTACACACATAAATTCATTGAAACCTCCTCATCTTGCAAAGGAGAAAAGGGAAACTCAAAGAAATTAAATAACTTGCCCATCTTTTTTTTTTTTTTTTTTTTTTTGAGACAGAGTCTCTCTTTGTTGCCCAAACCCAAGTGCAGTGACATGATCATGGCTCACAGCCGCCTCTACCTCCCTGGTCTCAAGTGATCCTCCCATCTCAGCCTCCTTGGTTGCTGGGACTATAAGCACAAGCCACATCCCTCGCTAATTTTTTTTTTTTTTTCTGTATTTTGTAGAGATTTGGTTTTGCTATGTTGCCCCGGCTGGTCTCCAACTCCAGGGCTCAAGCCATCCATCCGCCCGACTTGGCCTCCCAAAGTGCTGGGATTATAGACATGAGTCACTGTGCCCAGTCCTATCATTTTTTGAATCCAGTTTAACCTGAGAGTTTAACTTCTATCTGTCTCACTGTCTCTTGAGCCTCACAGGATGAACAAGGTGGAGGTAGGGGGGCGGGTGTGGGTGACACTGTCATTATCCCAGCTTCAGATGGTAGAGCTGAAACAGCAACATAGGGTAGCTTGTTCAAGATCACACAGTGAGGGCAGGGCTTCTGATTCCTCATCAGACCATTGAGCAAATATGAAATGGGACATGGAAAGAATTTTTCTATTCAATGGCAAGTCAATAACGTTGCTTGATGCAAACTGCTAGGCCTTTGTACCCAGGCACGTGGCAGGCCCTGGCCTCCTCCTCCATGCTGAGTTCGGGGCAGAGGAGGTTCAGCAGAGGGACCACTGCACATAGCAGAGCAGCCATTCATTTAATGCCAGAGGAACATGTGAATGAGCTTCCCCAGGATTCACAGGCAGGTGGGGAGCTGCTGGGTAATTTCACCTGGTGGCCCACCCAGGTAATGTGATTATGTGAATGTGGCATTCAGGGAGCTTCTGTATTATGTTAGAAAACTTTTGTTTCTGGTTCTGTTTTTCTTTTAATTTGTGTAATGTGACCAGGATGTCTGTGGCCAGGCTAGCCAGCAGCCGTGTGCTTTGTTCGCTGGTTGGAGCCTGGCCAGCCTTGGAGGTGGATCTGACGGGCCTTTGGGGCGACTCCTGCCTCAGCCTCTTAGAGCTCTGATAAGCACTGCAGAAACTCTTTGAGGTTCAGTGTTCTCATTTATGAAATGAGGATTGATGGTTGCTTTTCTAGGTATGTGAAAGATCTAGCACAATGTCTGCTGCATACCAGCTGCTCAGATGTTATTGCATTACATTGAAGAATTTTTTAAAAATCTGTCTTGATAGTGCAGTGTGTTGCTGTAACCGATCACTAGACTCACTGTGGGTACTCTTGAGAATGGGGTAGTGGTGATTAATCTGGTGTCCTTAGGAGCTCGATTTAGAAGGAGGAGGGCTATCATGTGATTATTGCAGCCCCCGCCTCATGGGGTCAAGCCCTCACACTTGCAGTGGGCCTGGTAGCTGCAGACATCCAGAGCTCACTGCCCCTAAGGCTGTTGCCATCAGGGGCCATACAGGGAGCAGAGTGTGTTCTCAGGTTGGGCAGTTTGAGGTGAGTTTAAATAAAGTGACTTTTTACAAAGGCAGGGCAGGGGGTTCACAGCCTGGAGTAGTGAGGGGGCCCTGACCACTTCTAACACCCTCAACCTGAGGGGAAGGGACAGTTTTGAGGCTGCAGCTGGCTTTGTGAAGGGTCTATCTCCCATGAGACAGCCCGCAGAGAGGGTCCTCCCTCGCCTCACTCCTCCCTGCCAGTGCCGAGAGAGCTAGGGATGCACACAGGTGGGCGGTGTAGTGGGGAAGGCAGGGAGTGGCTCTAGGGGCAAACAGGATGCGATTTCAGACATGGGGCAGAGAGCCAGGTGCCCTCGGCTGAGCTGAGGACAAAAACAAGTCAGATGAGTTGTGCAGCCCACATTTTTGTTTGCTTTAGATAGGAGTCAGTTCTTAAAATGGAATCAAAGTGACTGGACAGAGACCCGTCTTGATGAATTTAAGCTGGTGGCTTGTTGGGTAATCTTCCTTCACTTGCTTAGAAGCCTGGAGACCTGTGTTCACGTGCTTCTGAGTCACTCGGTGTACTAGGACTTGAGTTGCCCTGTGGTAAAATAAAGGGATGGACTTGATCAGGGCTTATCAAGCGGGTGGTCTACAGGGCCAGGTAGTACATATTTTAGGCTTTGCGGCCACATAAGGTCTCAGTCACATGTTCATCATCTCCTTTTTCTTCTTTCTCTTTTTCCTCCTTCCCCTTCTTTAAAAACACAATCTTTTACAAATAAAAATCATTCATAATTCATGGTCAATACAAAAATGGGCGAAGAGCCATTGTGTGTCAGCTCCTGGACTAGAGCGTCACTCCCCTGTGTGCTTTGTGCACTTCTGTGTGCAAGGTGATTTTAGGGAATGCACACGCGTTTTTATTTTAATGGTATGTGAGTTCTAATGTGTATTAGGAAAAATAGATGACTAGCACCTTAAGAGCTCACTACCCATAGATGTAGCTACGCGGGGCCCTCCAGGAAACAGTTGGCTCTCGCAGGCCGAGTGGTGGATGTGAGTTTTAAGACCTGATTCCAGGTAATTTTGGTGGTGCTCCATTTATGAGAGTAATACATCATCGTGGCTTTTTAAACATTTGCCTAAATTATTAAAAGATGGATTCCTTTAAGGAGAAATATTATAAAGGACAGTGTCCATACCACACAGAGCAGAACCTCACAGAAGAGGCACAGGGTAGACTGTGGTCTGGAGTGGATTAGATCAGCTCACTCCTCCCCAACACCACATTCCTTGATTATCCCGTGTTTTAGATGTAGCCTGTTGGGACCATTTCACATTGATGAAAATATTCTCAGCACTTTGAGAAGTTTTGTGTAAGTTTAGAGGAGAAAACAAGAGGGCAGAGCCATTTTTTCAATGGAGTCCTGACTGGCAGGTGCCAGGCATGTGGGGTGCCCGCCCACCCTGCCCCTCTGTGAAGAGCTGTCCCCTGGGTGGGAGCTCTTTGGAGTCAACCCCTCCTCGAAGTTAGGGCCACTTCACCCTCAAGGGCATGCACATTCCAACAACACAGCTAGTGATTCAGGCCCAGGAGAACAAATTAAGTCCATAAAAAAAGTACAGAAATTCAGAGGCCAAGACTTGCGAGAGCTTGCTTAATTCCCTTTGGTAATTACCGGCTGTCAGTCTCCCTGTCCCTGAGCCTGTGCTGCTCTCACCAGCTCCTGGCCACACCCAAGACTTATTTGTCTTTGTGGGCTTCTTTAGAACTGCCGAACTGTCCAGGTTGCATCTGTGGGAGGGATGTCCGCCTGCAGGGAGTTGTACCCAGCAGCTTGTAAATGCCCAGGAGTGTGGCAGGAGCTTACCTGTCAGGTGTGCCTTGGCAGAGAAAAGGCTGCGGCCAAGCCCTGTGAGCATTCCGAACATTCAGTGCGGGAAGCATCCCAAAATTTGTCTCCCACTCACTGAGTTGGGCATGTCTTTTCCTATCCTCCCGGATGACTTTTTTGCCCTGGTAGTGAGCCCTGATGGCCTTAGGAAATACTGGGCTGGGCTAAGAGACTGTTCCATTTCGACTGCCTGATGAGCTTTTACTCTTCTGCTTACCTATGTAAGCCATCCTATTCTTTTTGAGATCCTGGGCCATAGGTACCCACAGAGTGAGAGGGGTTCCCTTCCCCCACACGCTGTTTTGACCTAAAAGCTTAAAAACCATGTGTATGGCATTATTTAAACCAATAAATGCTGCAACCTGCTCCATTTTTATTATTCTGTGCCCTGTCACCGTGAAATATTTAAGCTGCGTATTAAAACAGAAGCTTGTATTTGCAATGTAACAGAACACCAGAAGATGAGGTGGCAGTTGTAGGGAGAGTTTATCAAATAGGAGCTAATTTCACCCTCTTGAAGCTCTCAAAGCAGAATGGTGGTTACATATAATAAATAGCTTGTGCAAGTAGAGTGGAGAGCCTCTTACCAACGGCAACTGGAGCCATGATGATTGATTTCTAGGGGAGTGGGGTGGTAGAGTTTTGACTTGAAGCAGAATTAAAATATGTGGGAGAAAGTGCTGCCTTAGCAACCGAACTTGAATAGAAGTTCAAGTTCAAATCTGCCTGTCATAGTTAGTGGGAAAACTATACTGGGGTCCCTTTGGATTGGGCTCCTCTCGGCTTTTTTTTACAAAAAATAGTTTTATAAATCTAATTTACATAGTATAAAGCTCACCCATTGAAAGTATAAATTCAGTGATTTTTTAGCAAATTCACAGAGTTATTCAGCCATTGCCCTAATTTTGGAATATTTTCGTGACCCCTAAAAGGAAACTCGTACCCATTAACAGTCATTCCCCACCCGTAGCCAAGCCCTACACAACCACTTATCTCCTTTTTATCTCTATCCTGGACATTTCATATAAGTGGAATGACACAGAATGTGACCCTTTATGTCTGGCTTCTTTCACTTAGCATCGTGTTTTCAAGGTTCATCCGTGTTGCAGCATATGTCAGAATGTCATTGCTTTTTATGGCTCAATAATATTCCTTTTTCTGGATGTACCACATTTTGTTTATCCGTTCAGCAGTCAATGGACATTTGGGTTTTTTCTGCTTTTTGGCTATTATGAATAATGCTACTGTGAACATTGGTGTACATTTTCATGTGGACACTTGCTTTCCTTTATCTCGAGCATTGACCTTAATGGAATTGCTGTATTGCACCTCTGTGCACTTTTTGAGGAATCTTCTTAATTGTTTTGTTTTTCTGTTTTGAATTGTAAGTATTTTTTAACTGTGGGACAACACACATAACAAAACTTACCATCTTAGCCATTTTTAAGTGTGCAGTTCAATCACATTAACTACATTTACATTGTTGTACAACCATCGCTGCTGCTATCCTTTTCTTGGGTTTTGGTGAAACAGTCCACACCATCTCTTAGGCCCCAGAAAGGATAAATAACTTTGGCTTTGACTCAGCAAAGAGGTGGGTTAGTAATGATCGAACTCACTGCCTTTTGAGAGGTGTGAGAGTCTAGACAGGGTGATGGTTCCTTGGCCCAGAACCGCAGGATCCCTTCTCTGTATAGATGCTGCTGCGTTAGGAAGCTTTGGATAAGAGGAGCAGGGTGGGGATAACTTGAAGAGGCTGCCCAAGAACTGGGAGCAGGGAAATGGTAAGGTGGGCTACTGTCTGCATCCTGGGGGAGCCCACCAGGCATGTTTGAGGGACACTGTCTTTCCCAGGCTTTTCTCCAGGGCATAAGTAGGTGCACAGAGGCTTCTTTTTGTGTGTAGTGGACTGAGATCCACCTGTGTCCTGGCAGATGGCAGAAAGGGGTCCTGAGTATAAAGGACTGTGGATCAGATTTACTGAGTCACGGGAGAGTGTACAAGTGTGGACCAAAGTGTGTAAGTGTGTTTAGGGAAGACCGTCATAGACCTAGAAGAGGTCCTGGAGAAGGTGGGCCGAGACCATCGACAGCAGGCCTCCTCTGCCCCACCTCTTGGGAGGCCAGTGCCCTGGTGCTCCCTGAACCCTTTGTGCTCCTCCAGGCCCTGTTCTGGGAATGCCTGCTGGGTCTGTTGGCCCTGCCCTGAAGTACCCCCCAGGCCTCCTTTCTCTCTCGCTGGCCATCTTGAGATTACCCCGCTGTATTGTATTGTACTGTTTGTATTGTACTCATACGTCTTCATGAGCAGCTCTCTCACCTTCTCAGTAACATAGTCACCTCCTCACTGGAAAGGTCTGTATTTTATACTCTTTTGGGTTAAGTCACTGGCAGACAGAAACATATGGATGCCACAGTCTACCCAGGCAGCTCATTAATTAGATAATTCTTTAAAAATATTGACAAACCATTAATTAAGAGCTGATTATTCACACATCAAACAATTCTTCACTTAAACTAGAGGATTTCTTTAAATAGCAGCTCCCCCTGGCTGCATTTATCTCTTTGTGTAGTTTATTAGCTATTTGGCAGAGAAATTTCAGAATGCCAGCTACAAGGCAGTGCAGTTGAAGAACAGAATGTAATGGAGGGAAAGTCTTTCTGGAAGCATGTCATTTATTCAAAGAAATTATCTAAGAATGTATTTCTTTTTAAAAGTGCTTAATATATTTATATATATAATCTCTATTTATTTTCTTAAATAATTCTGTGAACGTAGCAGTAGTTTCTGCATTGGAGAAGGCAGGATACTGAGATTCAGAGTAACTTGCCCAGGCTTATTCAGCTAGTCCGTGGTTGAGCAGGGATTGATATCAATGTCTTCCTCAAGACCTGTGCCTCCTCATCCCATTGCCCCTGACTGCATTTCCTAAGTGGGAGGATCGTCCTTGCATCTAATTAAACTTGTACTATAATTTCATTATGGCTGTTGCCCTAGGGGAGCTATTATAAGTCTGGCATAGAGTTTCAGTAGTATTGAAAATAATGGAGCGTCATGGATTTAGAGTTAGACGCACACACTGAGGTTTGAGCCGAGATTCCGCTTCATAGAACCTACTTTATGCAGCTGGTTTTTTCACATGTGAAGCAAGTGTAACAGCTGTATAACCTTCAAAGGCTTGGCTTAAGTATTAAATGAGATTACATACTCATTTAAGAAGAAGTGCCTTAGGAGAGGGCACTGGTGCATCGTAGGCACTTAATAGCAGTGTTCGCCTTTGCTATTGTTATTGTCGGTGGGCCTATAACTGACTTCACGGGTGCATTTATTGTTGGCTGAGCCAGAGGGGAGCTGTGCAGGATAGTTGGTGAGAGCATGTCAAATGGAAGGTGGGAAATGACTGAGTGGAAAATCAGTGTATTCTTCCAGACCACCCCTTCCTCCAGCCCTTGTCCTCCCTTCCTCTTTCTCCCCACTATTTTCCTGTGTTAGTCATGGTTTTCCTTTTACCATCTTGAGAGGATTCCGGCATTCCGTGACTGTGTGGTCCTTCCAGCTCTCCGAGCTTAGGACTTGGTGTTTTTAAATTCTCACTGGCCGGCAGAGCATCACTTGGAGAGAAGCTGCCCTCCCCATGGTGAAAACTGCCTCTCACCGGCTAAAGATGGCCTTCCCCGAGGAGCACCAACACCCTGTCTTTTTTGTGACCAGAGGACTTTTTAATAAATTGGCAGTGGTGCCTTAGTTTCAGAGTTGAGCTACCTTTCCTGAGCATCAGCATCTCATCCATAAAGTGGGGATGGGTATTCCTGCCCGTGCTGGGAGACCCATGACAGCAGAGGGTAGTGCTGGCAGTCCCGTCTCTTCAAGCTGCCCATCTTCTCCATGCTGCCTGCAGGGCGAAGGCATCCCCAACAGTTGGACAAGCTGTCAGTTTCACTCTTAGAAACCAGAGCCTGGATTCATTCCGATGGGAAACTTGTCTTCGTCTTCCACGTCTTTTCATCCTTTACTGCTGTTCTTCCCCTGTTTCTTCTTAGTTATTCACTATCTGGTTCAGGGACATCGAGGGTGTTCTCCAGGGGTGTGATGACAAAGTTTTGCTTTCTTGTAAATATGTTTGTGCCTATTTTGCAGACAATATTTGTAATTTTTAATATTATAATTTAAATAGTGAAACATGAAAAAACTCACTCAAGTGAATTTGTAGAACACTTTGCCGTCGCCGTTGCACACAATAAGGCAGGCTTTCTCTGCCTGGGCACATCGTGGATCGTTCTTTGTTGAGGGACCTGCCCTGTGCATGGTAGGATTTAGCTGTATCCTTAGCCTCTGCCTGCTAGTTGACCACCATCCTTCAATTGTGACAACCTAAAATGTCTCCAGACATTGTCAGATGTCCTCCAGGGGACAGAGTCACCCCGGGTTGAGAGCCACTGCACTGCAGCCCTCCACTCTGTCCTCGCGGCCTCTCTCGTTGCCCCTTTTGGAGCCATCATTAGATTTACACCAGTAGGTTAGAATGGCTTTCTCTAGCCTTTTGCAGTGCACAGCACAGAAGGAGTTTGTAGCCTTTTCTCAGAGTATTTTGCATCTCAAAGGATGGATGAATCATGCAATTTTGAGCCAAATGGTCTTTTCTTGGGTGCAAAATGAGCTGGAGTAATTTTAATTATTGAAGGGCTGGAGGTAGGATAAATATCTTACTGTTTCTTCCTTGACCACGTTTCCTTTAGCATTTGTAATCTCCCACCCGCTAGTAAGTATTGTAGAACCACAAATATTATATAGATTGTGTGGTCTTTTCAACAGCTTTTGCATTTACATTTTATTGTGGCCTCAGGGAGTGGATAGGAACTGGTATAGGTTCCAAATAACAGTGGAACCACGACAGACATTAGAAATTAGGAGAATACCACAACAATGGTAACCGTGCAAGGTAACGCATATGTTAGTTAGCCAGGTTCAGTCATTTCACAGTGTACCGGTTGAGGATGCCTTATCCAAAATGCTTGGAACCAGAAGCATTTCGGTTTCGGGATTTTTTCAGATTGAACTATTTGCATTATACTTACCAGTTGGGCATTCCTGATCCAAAAGAATCTGAAACTGGAAATGCTCCAGTGAGCATTTCCTTTAAGCATCATGTTGGTGCTCAAAGTTTCAGATTTTGGAGCATTTTGGATTTTGGATTTTTGGATCAGAGACACCCAACCTGTGTATACACTTTAAAATATCATGTTGTACATAGTAAATACATACAATTTTGTCTGTCAATGTGAAATATAAAATGAAATAATCTTAAAGAAAGTAGGGGAACAACTATTGACATTCTCACGTGGAGACGAATCCTCTATGAGTTTGCCTGGGAACTGTTGAGTAACAGCTGGAACATTCACTGTCATCAGGTGAAGGACAGGGCGTGATCATTGGGAAACTGGCAGGCTGCGAATATGCTATGCTGGGATGGAACTACGGAAGTCAGGAAGTGTGGGTCCCTCAGGAATGCAGGGGAATGTGATACTTGACAGTTTTGGTTTCTAGTACCATCCATTTGTGCCCCTTGCCATTACTCTGTATTACTGCAGTTAACAAGAGTCTGGATAAATCTAAGATTTGGACTTTCAGGACTGGAAGGCTCAAGAACAGAGGGGATGCCTCCGTTTCTGTGGTCCAGAAAACTCTTTGGGAATTGCAGCTCTCAGTGTGTCTGCAGAACAGCCGCTGGGATGGTCAGCCATTGATGCAGTCCGGTGGTGCCATGTGTGGGGCCCATCACAAAAGGGGCGGAAGGGCCTCAGACCGCGAGAGCCTCAGAGGGCAGTTCTGGATTATTCGGTGATGCCTGGGGCCTGCCCTTCTGGTTCCAGGGACACTGAAGTCTTTATTGTGCACATTAGGTTTTGATTTCTGTCCTCCATCGCTCTCCTTGAATAGAAAAGTTATTTCAGTCTCTTAGCCCAATGCTTTTAACAAAAAACTCATGGAAATTTCAAGACAATATTTATGTCAAAGAAAAAATTAAACTAATTGTAGTTTGCCTTTTCAGACTAGAAACCCCCTGTTTTTCCAACATTCTGACACTCCCGACATATCCCCTCGGGAGCTGCCTGGGCTGTTCCACAGGAATCTGGCCATCCCAAAGGGCTCGGCTTTCACCAGAATTATTGGTTGTAGCTATTGGTTGACTTCACAGAGGTCTCCCCACTGCCTTGAACTGTGGCCCCTTGTAGCTTCATTCTTGATACCCCCTCAGCGCGTCACCAATAACTGTGACATCGACCTCCTGCTGGGAAGGAGCACCTGTGTCTATAGTTGGGGCTCGTTCTGTTTCTCCTTGTCTCATGCAGTTACTTTAGGAGATGAGAAGTGTGCTGCCCTCATTACTGTTTGGTCTGTTCTTATTTTTTGAAGAGGCATTCCCATTAATTGAATATTAACTCCACAAAGATGGGGATTTTGGTCTACTTAGTTCACTGCTGCATCCCCAGTTTCTGGAACTACACCTGGCACCCAGTACATAACTGTTGAGTGAAGAATAGGATAAGAACAGGCGAAACTGCTATGTTAAGTTGCCAAAAAGTTGGGCATTATGTTTAATAAAATAAATTTAAAGATTTTTTTAGTGGTTCTTATAAGTGTACTTAGTGGAAAGACCTGACTCCTTTTGATTTACAAATCGTTCAGTGGGATATGTTTTCTGATATTTTGGGGTTATTTTATGCATGGATTTTCTCTTGGCCTGCCAGGTGTCCACTGTAAATATACAGTCATGAGCCCCGTAATGATGTTTTGGTTGATTATAGAAGTCATCTATGACAGTAGTTCCATAAGATTATAATAGATCTGAAAAATTCCTGTTGCTTATTGATGTCTTAGCCTTTGTGACATTGTCCTGCTACACGTTACTCATGTGTTTTTGGTGGTGCTGGGGTTAACAGACATACTGCATTGCCAGCCATCTAAAAGTATAGCACATGCAATTAGGTACGATACATAATACTTGATAATAAATGACTGTGTTATTGAGTTTTTACTATGTAATAGTAATACATACATACATGGTAATATATATGTATATATTAATGTAATATGATTAATTAATGTAATATATGTATGTATATATTATGTATATATGTAAATACTATGTATTTACTATACTATTTATCGTTGTTTTAGAGTGTAGTCCTACTTAGAAGAAAAGTTAACTGTAAAATCGCCTCAGGCAGGTATTTCAGGAAGTATTTCAGAAGAAGGCATTGTTAGCACAGGAGATCATAGCTCCTTGTGTGTTCCTGCCCCTGAAGACCTTCCAGTGGGACAAGACGTAGAGGTGGAAGACGGTGACATTGGTCATCCTGGCTATGTGTAGGCCCAGGCTAATGTGTGTGTCTGCATCTTGGTTTTTAAGAAAAAAGTTGAAAAAGTAAAAAAAAAAAAAAATTCAAAACAGAAAAAGCTTATAGAATAAGGACATAAAAAATATTTTTGTACTTTTGTGTAATATTTTTGTTTCAAGCTGTGTTATTATGAAAAAGTAAGAGTTATAAAAAAGGGCCGGGCGTGGTGGCTCATGCCTGTAATCCCAGCACTTTGGGAGGCTGAGGCGGGCAGATCACGAGGTCAGGAGCTCGAGCCCATCCTGGCTAACACAGTGAAACCCTGTCTCTACTAAAAATACAAAAAATTAGCCAGGCGTGGTGGCAAGCGCCTGTAGTCCCAGCTTCTTGGGAGGCTGAGGCAGGAGAATGGCGTGAACCCGGGAGGCGGAGCTTGCAGTGAGCCGAGATTGCGCCACTGCACTCCAGCCTGAGCGACAGAGCGAGACTCCATCTCAAAAAAAAAAAAAAGAGTTACAAAAAAGTTTGTAAAGTAAAAACGTTGCGGTAAGCTAAGCTTAATTTATGACTGAAGAAGGAAAAATATTTTTTATACATTTAGCGTAGCTTCAAGTCTCCGGCAGTGTGCAGTCATGTCCTAGGACTTCACATTCACTCCCCCTCACTCACATTCACTCCCCCTCACTCACATTCACTCCCCCTCACTCAC
>NW_026652279.1:91357968-91423101 GCF_009828535.3 Hylobates moloch
CTGTACCTTTTCTATGTTTCCATTCACAGATACTTACCATTGTGTGACTGCTGCCTACAGTATTCAGTACAGTAACATGCTGTACAGGTTTGTAGGCTAGGAGCCAAGGCTATCCCATGCGGCCTGAGTGTGCAGTAGGCTATCCCACCTAGGTTTCTGTCAGTACACTCTAAGTACACTCCAGGATGTTCACACAAGGATGAAATCGCCTAAAGGCGCATTTCTCAGAACACATCCCTGTCATTAAGTCATGACACATGACTGTATTATAATGTAGCCACATGGTGTCACAATCACACTTTTACAGTCCCCACGTACCCCTGGAAGCCCATCAAGGGTAGTGTTGGAATGCTGCTTGCTATATTTATGAAACAAATGGAATTAAACTCTTTATGTCTGAGGCGTAGCATTGCATTACTCTGCTTTTAACAAAGGAATTTTCAAATCTCAAAAATTACAATAAATTGGTTGGAACATTCTTGGATTAAAGAAAAGCGGTGTTAATGAATTTATTTGCTATGCATTCCAGTCCATTAATCCTGATGAGTTCATCCTGGCTTAACATATGGCATGCCTTTCTCTAGACTTTTAAGTTTAGCATTAACTGCTTTTATACCACGACAGGAGACTGTGACTGGAGCAAGCGTCACTGCGGCAGGCTGCTGAATTCATGCCTAAGAGGCAGGAGTGCAGCATTCTTCCTGTTGAGCATATATTAAGCTTGGCTGTGTTCATTTCAAGCAGTGGTTCTCAAACTTTTGGGTCTGGAACCCCTCTGACGCCCTTAAAGAGTATGGAGGACTCCAAGAAGCTTTGCTTATGTGGGTTGTGTCTATCAATACTTATGAATTGGAAATTAAAATTTAGGCTGGGTGCAGTGGCATACCTCTGTAATCCCAGCACTTTGAGAGGCTGAGGCAGGTGGATTGCCTGAGCTGAGGAATTTGAGACCAACCTAGGCAATGTGGCGAAACCCCATTTCTACAAAAAATACAAAAATTAGCCAGGCGTGGTGGTGTGCACCTGTAGTCCTAGCTACTTGGGAGGCTGACGTGGGAGAATCACCTGAGTCTAGGGAGGTCGAGGCAGCAGTGAGCCAAGACTGTGCCACTGCATTCTGTCACCTGGGTGGCAGAGTGAGACTCTGTCTAAAAAAAAAAAAAAAAATTAAAATTTAGAACAACTTGAAATAAATGTCTTAATTTACCTAAAATAACAAGGATTAACCCATTTTGTGTTACTATAAGTAACATTTTTATGAAAAATAGCTATTTTGCAGAACAAAAAAAAATCAGCGAGAAGAGCGGCATTGTTTTAGGTATTTGCCAGCGTCTTTAATGTTCAGCTTATGGTAGCTGGATTCATATATGTGCTTCTGCATTCAGTCCGTTTGGACGTGTTGTTTTAGTTGAAGTGTATAAGGAAAATATGGCTTCACAGGGATGTACCTAGAAAAGGAGGAACACTTTAGTGGCATTTTCAGGTAATCGTAGATATTCTTTCTCGATACCACATGAAAACTCCACAGGCAATAGTGGGTTCCACTGTGGAATCTGCAGCCATCTCGGTAAGCTCTTTGTTCTAAAATAATGGGTCTGTCCTGCACTTCAAATCAGTCTACGCATTTAGGATCCTGTTTTACTGAATTACGTGGATCTTCCAAATGCTGGCACATGTCATCATATATTTTTAAAATATCACATTTGTTAACATCACCCCCAGTGTCATCAGAAAATTCAACTTTTAGGGAGCTGTCCACATCTTGGTGATGAATACAAGGTTTCTGAAATTCCCATTTTTTTCTTGAAAGCTCAGATTTTATCACTGGCAGCAAATGTTGTCAGTTGTTTCCCTTCTAGATTCTGCCCCCCCGCCTTTTTTTTTTTCCAGAGTTAACTTCTTAAACTACGAATCCCAGTCATGGCCTCTTGGCACCCACCCTGCAGTGGGGCACCAGGATGCTGTGTCCCTGGTGGGCCGTGAGCCTGACTTTATCAACCTTCATTGTTCTCGCTGCTCTCATGGTACATGATAGAGCATCAAGAAATAGCAGTAATTGACAGTTAGGGACATTTGATTGTGGACTGTGTTTTAAATACGATTGAATTAATGTTCAGTTCCACTGGTGTGATCATGGCATTACAGTTTGGTAACACAATGTAATTCTTAGCAGTTACTTACTGACATATGTAGCGGTCAGTTGTCATGATGGCTATAGCTTGCTTATCACAACGGTCATGAGGAAAGCATATATTTGTCTAAAGAGGGATAAAGCAAATATGGCAAAATGTTAAATATTGGGAAGTGTAGATAAAGAGTAAGTATTCATTCGACTTCTGTAGGTTTGACATTTTCAACATAGAAGGTGAAAAGGAATGAAATATCAGCATAGAATGAAATATCAATGTATGAAAGATGACATAGGTGGGAATAGAATCAGATTCTAATTGTGGGAAATCTGGTTTGCTGCTGTCTAAGTTATAAAACTCGAGCTGTTGATTAGCATCTTTATGTGCATTTTTTGTGTAATGATAATTTTGTCTGGGTTCACATTAAGTGCAAATCATATTTCAGACAGCTTAATTAAACCTCTTCAGCTCCTGGGGGAGTGCAAGAATCTGTGCAGAGTGTAAATGGTAAGATTTAGAAAACAAAGGACTTTATATGCCATGCATCTATGAGGTTCTTCATAGCGTGTCCTCAGGAGCTTAGCTGCCATGGCAGCTGTTAATAGTACCCACAGAACTCCATCACCAAATTCTTGATTGTACGAATTGGAGTCCGAGTGTTTTCAGAAGACACCAGCTAAGATTTTCTGCCCCTGCTGGCCTTGCTGGTCAATACCAGTGTCAGGAGCGGACTCGTTCCCCTTCATGGCCCCTGACCAGGGCCTCAGAGCTTTTGCATGCCTACGACTGTGCCCTAGATTTGTGGAAATTGCCGGCGTGATGCTTTTTTATCTTCCTCTTTGAAATATGAGAGTCAATTTCAGAGGTAAAGCGGTGGAATCTCTGGTGCGGAGGGCATCTAGTCTGGCTCCCCATCTTCTCCCTGAATTCCCCTGATGATGCCCCATGCTGGGCCCCTTTGCTGTCAACCCTGTCTTCAGTTGCTGTTAAGGTGGCATGTGCTTCCCGCTGCAGGGCTGAGCTGAATCCGTTTTCTCTGTACCAGCCACAGACTTGGAGATTCTGAGGTTGAAACTGAACATATCTGATGGGTCTTCTTTGCCTTTCAGGATTCCGAAACCTTCCTTGTATCCCTCCTGAGACATCTTTGCTGCAAGATCGAGGCTGTCCTCTGGTGAGAAGGTGGTGAGGATTCCCGTCATATTCCAGGTACAGTCTGCCTTTCAGAACGACAACAAAGTATATGTTATTCTGTTTTGTACTAGAATATGTTATTCATTTAGACTGCTAGTTGTCTGTCGACTTTTTAAGTTAACTGTCAGCTAAAACCCCCAGTTGTCTTCTTTTTTAGATTTCCAACTGCTGTAATTTTTCAGACTCATGTGGCTAGCTGTCCAGACCCATTGACCCAGCAGAAAACAAGCTTGTCTTTTCACTTTAGTGTGTTCCTTAAATTCCTGCATTTCCTTCAAACAGAACTCTTCATATCCTACGGCTGGCCAGGCCTTCCGTCCCTGAGGCCTGGTCACCAGCGTAGCCTCTGGGGAAGGATCAGCCTGGAGCTGTCCCTCATCATGCCTGGCGTGGACATTGGGCGCTGTGTCTCGTGCTCTGGGCACCACCCAGCTCCTGGGCACTGGCGTGCAGCAGAGCGGCTGTGATGCATCCTGCCATGTTTCTCTCTGTGACTCTTGGAGCCTTTGCACGTCTCAAGGCCAAGGGCTGCTTCCAGTTTTCTTCCTGCCCCAGAACTTTTCATCTTGCTCCCATTCTTCTCACTCTTCTCCTTACTTCTCTCCCTTTTACTTAGGAATTCTGCTGTAACTTGTTCTTGGTTTAGGCACTGTAACCATCTGCTCTAGGGCAGTGGTGTTTCAGGCTGTTCCTTGCAGCTTGAGAGTTAATTCCAAGTGGGCATAAGAGCCAAGTGGGGCAGGGGGGCGGTCAAGGCTGGCCAGTGAGGCTGTCTGTCCCCTAACTCTCTTTAAATATGAGTAGCTTCATTTTTATCTGATTCTTCTATTTGGGTTTGTCATAGGATGTAGTTTGGGTGCCGAGACCAGCTTGGCCGGAGACCCTAACCCATTGGCGCTAGAGGAATTGAAGAAACACACAGAAATATAGAGTGTGGAGTGGGAAATTGGGGCTGACAGCCTTCAGAGCTGAGAGCCTCGAACAGAGATTTACCCACATATTTCTTGACAGCAAGACAGTGATAAGCATGATTTCTATAGATTATGGATTAACTAAAAGTATTCCTTACGGGGAACAAAGGGATGGGTCTGGCTAGTTATCTGCAGCAGGTACATGTCCTTAAGGCACAGATCGCTCATGATAATGTTTGTGGTTTAGGAACACCTTTAAGTGGTTTTCCGTCCTCGGTGGGCCAGGTGTTCCTTGCCCTCATTCCGGTAAACCAACGACCTTCAACATGGGCGTCATGGCCATCACGAACATGTCACAGTGCTGCAGAGATTTTGTTTATGGCCAGTTTTGGGGCCAGTTTATGGCCAGATTTGGGGGCCTGTTCCCAACATTTGGGCAAGAGTTCTGCTATAAAATACTTTAAACTAATTGCTCTGGTCATTTTTCCATTAAACTAAAAATGTTTACTGAGTATGGAGGCTTCATCATTATCATTGCTATTTTATCACAAAAAATAGAGGTAAAACTCTTCAGTTGAGGGAAAGTGTGTGTGTGTGTGTGTGTGTGTGTGTGTGTGTGTGTAATGACCCTCACCTGACTTGTCTCCCACTCTCTTATATTCTTACAGTCATTTGAGGCCATTCATATCATTAATTCTGAGACTATGGCTATATTAGGAATGCACACATACTTAGGCTCAGCAGCCTACACAGAATTCTTAATCAAAAGGACTTCTGGGGGATATAGCCAGTGACCTTTGCCACATGTAAGCAACTTTGAGCAGCCTGCCTTGAAATAAGAATTAAGGAGGAAGGAGGGGCTGCCCATAAGCTTCAAGTCCCTGGGGAGGATTAGGCTATAAGTAAGCATGTTGTTTATGAGGCTGCTACAACCTTGTAAATGTCAGAAACAAAGGTGCAGAATTACCAGGTGCACCTTCCCAAAGACAGTGGGTAAAATTAGCTGCCGGCCAGCAGGGAAGTGGGAGGACGTTCTGCACAGGCCAGAAGCCACTGTGTGTTGGGGTGTGTGAGCCTTGAGCACCCTTTTCTTTCCTTCCCTGTTTAGGTGCTTAATTCGTAGCATGACTTAAATTAGAGTGAGTTCATTCTGCATTCTTCCCCCTGCCGCCGCAGTCAGATGTGTTTCTGCTGTCTTAACAGACTATTTTAGAACATCTTCCGGTGTTACCTAACACTGGGGCTGGGTGTTGACATCTGAGTTAGTAGCCTAAGTCAGAGTCTTCTGCTTCTTGGGCTGGGCAGTGCATTATCAAGGTGTGAGGGGAAGCCCTTGGGTGGTGTTGGGGCACAAGTCCTGAACCCTGTCTGAATCGGGGGAATTTGTGGCTTACTGGGCACCGCCATGATGTCATCTTTTCCTGTTGAAGAGAATCAGGCCAGGTGCCAGATGGTAACATAGGTGCCACATCTCCTGGAGGCCTTTCGGTCTTGGCCACACTTGTTGTTTGGTTTATCACATTCTGTCTTCTGTCTTCTGTTCTGTTCCCTGCTCTTCCTCAGCCTCTGCAAAGAGGGAGGGCACACAGTAGGTGCATAATAGGTAGCTGTTGCATGGATCAATCATTGTGAACAGTTACTTGCTTGCTTCTTTCTTTCCAGACTGTGCACTCTGAGGGCAGGGACAATGTGTGGTCTCATCTTTATACTCCCATAACTTCCTACGACCATGGCCCAAGGAAGATCACCCAATTTTTTAAAAAATGAAATAACAGCTATTTAATATATGCCATTTTTCCAGGAGGAGGAAATTACTTTCAAATCATTCAGACTCCATTAAGACGAAACAGCTTCAGGCGAAGTTGTGGTTATCCCTACCATTGAAGCAATGTATTAAAGAAAGGTTGCTGCTCTGGTTCTTAGCCCCCCAAGGATTCAGTGAGCAAATGAACACCAGTTCACTCATTATCACACAAGAGTGTTTGGACCATTTATTAGTCATCTGTGTCTCTGGCTTAAAACAACACACATCTTACTTTCTCAATGTTTCTGTGGGCCAGGAATCAGAGCAGGAGTCAGAGCTCAGCTGGGGCCTATGCTTGGGGTCTCACAGGGCTACAGTCTGGATGCTGGCCTGGGCTTGGTTTTCATCTGGAGGCTTGACTGGAGAAGTGTCCTCTTCCACGTTCCCTCAGGTTGTTGGCTGAATTCATGTTCTCTAGTTGTAGGACTGAGTCCTGGCCTCTTTTTGGCCGACATGCAGGCTGCTGTCAGCTCCCAGAGGCCACTCGCAGTTCCTAGCAGCTGCCTGCATCTCCCAGAAGCCACCTGCAGTTGGTTGTCACATGGGCTTCCCCAGCATGGCTGCTTGCCTCATCAAGCCAGCCCAGGTCACCTTTCCTTACTTCTTGAAAGGAGGAGTTGAGAAGTGGTTTCCATCTGCTGTCTATTTTTATAAGAAATTATTTTGTTCCTTGCTTTTTTTCTACATTTGTCCCTGATTTTAAGTCTTCTACAGGGTCACAGCCCCACAGGACCCATTTACCCTTGCAGCCAGCACGGATGCCCTGAGCCAACACTGGCCCTGCTGGCTGGTGGGTGGCCCCAGAGTGCCCAGTCCTACTTTAGGAGCAAGGTGGGTTAAATGGCTTTTTGTGAGCTGCCTTGGAATTTAACTGCAGTTTTGTCGTGTTGTTTGTATACGAAAATGTGGTCTTGGGTCTCAGATGACTGGCATGTCAGTGAACTTTTAGCAGGGAAGAGGTCCTTACAGTAGGTTTTTCTATGGCAGTGGGGACTGCAGAGAATATTATTTGGGGCATATGTTAAAATGTTTCTTTTCAGCCTTTAAGAATTCCTTATAAAAACAATAGAAGTGCCTGGGCATGGTCGCTCACACCTGTAATCCCAGGACTTTGCGAGGCTGAGGTGGGTGGATCACTTGGGGTCGTTCAAGACCAGCCTGGCCAACATGGTGAAACCCTGTCTCTACTAAAAATACAAAAATTAACTGGGTGTGGTGATGTGTGCCTCTAGTCCCAGCTACTCAGGAGGCTGAGGTGGGAGGATTGCTTGACCCCAGGAGGCAGAGGCTACAGTGACCTGAGATGGTGCCCCTGCACTCCAGCCTGGGCGACAGAGCAAGACTCCGTCTCAAAAAACAAACAATAGATGTAATCTGTGCTCTCCTTTTCTCCTGATTCTGTGAAAATGTAGAGTCTGACTGTCACAAAGCCATAACCAGAAAAGGAACAATTTTGATTATGCCCGGTTTGGAACATTTGAGTTGAATGTTGGCATATTGTGGGGCTGGCTCCGGGGTCAAGTTGGGGTGGCACTCCAGAGTGACAGTGTGTGGTCATGGTATTGGTCTGGCGCCTTCAGTGAAAGCAATGCAGGTAGCACTGCCTGTGACAGATGATAAAATATGGACCACGTGGTGTGCTGAAAGGGCCACTCCACCCTTCACCCCCTCTGGCACTCTCATGCAGTGGGAAGGAACGGCATTGGTCCCGCATCCTGGGCTGCCTTGTTCTTCCCTGGCTTCCTCCTGGTCCATGGACACTGTTTTCTCCCAGTCTTTGATCATTCAGGCGAGCATGTGGGCAATTGGCCATTTGTTTCCAGATACCTGAAAGGAATTTCAAGTAAGTTGAAATTCTCCTCTCTGATAGAGGCTATTCTCTTAGCGCCCACTAGCATGTCCGCTCCACATAAAGAGAAGGCCTCCTCATTAGAAAAGTACAACCAGTACTTATTGAAGACTGAAGACAGGCAAGGTGGTCAGCCAGGCCAAGAGGCTGTGACATTCCTTTCAGATTAGAAGTCAGATTAAAAGTGTGTTCCTTCTGGAGTGAGCGTCTGAAATTCCGGTCACCAGTGAAAAAGTGTAGTTGTGAGTAGGGCAGGAAGATCTACCATAAAATGTGGCGTTTCCTGGTGGGAATTATTTGTGCATGACATGAACTGCGTAGATAATCCCCATGGTAACTACGGGTGTGTGTTTTATGTGTGTGTCAGGGCTCTTTGAGAATAAAACAGGGACCGGGGAACAAACAGATGAATATGAAAGGTCACAGCATTTGCTTACGCAAAGGTGTTATATGAGTTGGATTAAAGTACTGTGCTGTAAGGCAAGCATATTGATTTGCTACCAAAAAGGAGAAGGCTGGACCTCGAGAAGCTGGAAGTCCTCGTGCTCTGTATTTGTCCCCTCCAATGTTTCTTACACAGACCAGATTAGTCCACCCAAGATCATGTTTTGTGGATGCTCTTCCTTTGCTTAAAACTTTTGCTTCTAAATAAAGGTGTAAATCCCTTAGCTGGCCACTGAAGACCCCTAAAGGGGCCACCCTGCCCTGCCCCAAGTCACAGATCACAGGCCAGCGTGCCAGCCTCGCCCGGTTACTGACATGCCACCTGTTGTCCAGCGCGCATGGGTTCCATCTCCCCAGTGAGGTTGTTACCTGTCAAAAGGTAAGGAAGGAGTGAACCGCAAAATTCACTTGCGTTCCTTCCAATTTATAGCTCCTAACCATGTGTCCTAACGTTTTAGACAGCACCAGCTTTTGAATAGCCTGTGAACTACTCCTAAGTCTGTTCTTTGGAACTCACATCAGCTTTTCTGGTAGAGGCTATCATGTGAGAGAGGGTTGCTTTTCAGTCTGACTTGCCATTGATTCAGACTTAGGCCCAGAGAAGTGTCTCAGGACACCGCCGGGAGGGTTAAGGACAGGTCTGACTGTTACACATCCTTGACTCTTGGCTGTTTTTCTGTCATATCAAATATGGCTGAATATTGACAGTTTCATAGGGCTCAATCTAATCCCATGTAAAAGACGCTTTAACTAGTTAACATGTGGCTGTCACTTACAGCATTTTGGGGCTGTCCTGGCACTGGGGTTGTGGAGTGGGGTACTTGGTGCAGGTAGTGGAGTTTCCTCAGTGTTTTTTGGGTCAGCCCCAGTTGAAGTCCTTTGTTTTTACATTTAATTTTGGAAATTTCCAAACATGCACAAATGAGAAAAGCATAATGAAGCCCGGTGTACCTGCTTATCAGCTTCTCCTAGACAGACTCGAGGTGGGCTTGGCTTGTCCTGGGACCCTCATGCCTTCCTTTGTTCTCCCTCCTTGTTGATTTCATGAAAAGAGATTTTCTTTCCCTTAATTCAGAAGCAGTACATACTCATTATTTAAAAATTGTCGAAATATGGAAGGAACCATCCATAATCTTCTTCTGTCTAGAGACAAATGCCTCACTTCTTCTTGCACTACAATTCTTTGTATACACTTATTTTTATGTTATAATTTTTTTTAAGGATTGCTATAATGTTGTTTTGACACTTTTCCCCTACTTGTATCAGGGACATGGTATCATTAACATGTAATCCATCTGCTTTATCTGCCACTTCCTTCCACATACCCTTTCCAGGCCTCTGCTATCTGTATCCTTTCCACAACTTTCCGCCGAAGCCCCAGTTGGATCCTGCAGCCAAAATTACCCACTTTTCCTCAGTTCCAGATAAAGTTCCTGTTACCTCACAGCCAGAGGGTCTTGGCTAGCAGCTGGCTGGATGGGAAGTGGATGGATTACGTTGATTCACTCCACTGCATGAATAATAATGGGCTTCATTTTTACAGGGGTATCACATTTAAGAAGAGGTTGTCCCTTAACTCATGACTCTTTTATATTTTAGGATTTCAGACAGGGTAACAAATAAAGTAAGAATTATCAGGCAGCAGGGAGAATGAGCTTGGTCAAAGTTGAGTCAGTTTGGCATCTGGCAGGGAATAGGGTTTCAGGAATTAGATGACCTGGGTTCAAATCCTGGCTTCACTATTACAAGTTACGTGACGGCGGGCAATATAATCTGCCAGCTACACTCCGCGCTCTTGTTCCTACAAGAGGATTAGCAATTGTGACTTGATTGCTTCCTTGTGAGGATTTAATGCAGCAGTGCATGTGTGTGGCGTGGAGCTGGTGTTGTGTGATGTTGGCTGTTTCTAGCAGGCCCCACTCACTATGAGGCTGTTCTTCAGGTCATTTCCTGGGCTGTGCCCCATTGTTCATAGCTCTTCTTGGTCTCCTCTCGAACCAGTGAATTTTCTAGGAGTTCCAAGTTTTTTCACAAAAAAAGTTGCTTGTGATGGTGGGGAGACTGGGGGAGAAGTGAAAATTTCCAGGAGTTTATGGATTAAGGTGTTCCCGGGCCTATGTGTGAATTGGTGGACTGCCTGGGTTTATTAAATGTTTGTTGAGTAAATAAATGAGTGAATGGGAAAATATCAGTCTGTGAATGTCCAGTGAAAATTATGTTAGGTTGGCATGGAACCCTCTGCTTTGCTCTCGTTTGCAATGCTGATTCTCCTTGTGCTTTTTGGAAGAGGAAATATTTAGAAGGAGGGTAAGAAAACTAATTTAACTCCCAGGATACCTTAGAGGCTCAGAAAATTAAAGTGCCAGTGTTCTAATCTTGGGGGAACTTTGTTTAAAAAATTTCTTTTCAAATAAATGAACAAATTTGTTTAAAGAACAAGTTTCTTCTGAGATATGAGAGCCAGTTCCATAGCCATTTCCGAGGCCCGAATGCAGTGCTGGCAGGGAACTTAAAGCCTGTTTCATGGAAGCTCCCACTGTGTAGGGCCAGCTCCCTGGTTGGTTCTGGCTCACTGACGCTGCACTTGCGAGGCAGTGGAGAGTCTCCCTGCGGACCTGCCCACAGGGTGTGCAGACTGATGTTTTCTTTCCATGCTGCCCAAGTGTGATGAAAAGGCACGTGTCAGAGGAGCCCTGGCTCCAATAGGATAGGATAGGATAGATAGGATACCTGTTTTTGCTGTAACACATTTCTGCATGCAGGGTGTGGGCGTGTCTCCTGATGAAGCACCGCCCTCCCGAGTGATGATGGAAACACCTCGAGAGACATCAACTCTCCACTCATCCTGCTGGCTTCCGGCTTCAGAAGGAAACGCTTTTCGGGTGTTCTCTGGTTTTTGTGAAGATGTCCTTGATAGCTTTTCCACTGGCTTCTCGTTTTTTATGTCAGTCTTTGATTTGGGTGAACAGAATTGGAAGACTTGAGCTGAGTGGAGCAGGTGGTACTCACAGTGACTGTGGCAAAGCTTCGATGGAGGGAAACCCTGGTGATGGGAACCTTGAGCTGATGGGGATTGTCTGCCCTCTGCTTCTGTGAGGCAGAGACAGGTGACCAACAGATTGTAATTGGGATTTAAAAGAAAAATATTATTATGAGGAATTAATAGCTACTCATGGGGTGATACTGATGGTTCTTTGCATTTGAAGAGCAGCGAGTTCTGTTTTCTGGGTATTTCCTAGTACATTGTCTCATGTGAGCCTCACAGTCCTTGCAGTGGCAGGACTGTCCATCCCCATTTTACACATGTAGAAACAGAGACCTTGACGTTGTGCCTTGTTGAACACAATGAATTTGGGCCTTTGGAAACCTGGACAGGAAGAGTGGTAGGGACCTGAGCTGATCCCCACAGTGGCATGGGGGCGATGGCGATGGTCTGATTGGGGTGAAGGGGGTGGGCAGAGGGTGCAGCCCATGACAGAGGTTACCTGTGAGGAGATGGGCTTGGAGAGGGCTTCCTAGACAGGACTGTTGCTTTAGATTTTAATCTGTAGCTAGCATCTTTTTATATTTATATTCATTTAGAGAAACAAATTTATTTGTTGGTGAATGAAACCATTCAGTATTCAGCTAATAAGATCTCCTTTGATAGAAAGACCCTCACAAGTTGTTGTTGGTCATGGTGATGATTACCTGAGACAAAAGTGGGTGTCTTGTTAGCTTCCTGAATTTCAGGTCATTGGTGATGACTGAGTGCTGCATGTGTTGTGGTCCTGTCAATACTATTTGGTGCCTGCTAGGTGCCAGGGGCATAGAAGGATGATGCAGCCCTTGCCCTGGGGGAGCATCTTGAGGGGGCCTAGTTGAGTCAGTGGGAAGAGCTTGGCCCCCCCGATGAGGCAGGTGTGATGTCACCTGTGCCCCCTACAACAGGGCACAGTGCCATCTGTGCCCTCTTCTGTATTTTACACCCTCTCCCCACTGCCCTCTCCGCCACGCCATTCCCCAGAATTTGTTGATCTAATTCAGAGAGCAGTTCAAGGCTTTGGAGGCAGTGAGACTTGAACCCCAGCTGCACCTTTCATTGGTCAAATGCCCTTGGGGACGTTCCTTGGGAGAATGTTATAGAAGTTATTTGATTTGTGGTGGGGCCAGACCTTATTACTTAAAAAAATCTCCCCAGATGATTCTAATGTGCAACCAGCATTGAGAATTACTGAGCTGTAATCAAGCCTGCGTCTCCTTGTCTCTAGAATGCAAGGTATTGCCTACCTGATAAGGGGGCGAAAAGATAAACTACATAAAGGACTTTCATTTGGCTGGTGCTCCAGGATGTTAGGTGTTTTTAGTCATTACTATTGTTTTCTCATTGAAAACGTGACATGTCATTCTAGACTACACAGCAAATGATGGAAAAGAGGAAAATAACAACAAAAACATACCTATAATCTCAGTTAATATTTTAGGATTTTACACCCACATACGTACTCATTAGTATTATATTATGTTCTTTTGGACTTGATGTTTTCTCATGACATTAAAAGTTGAAAACGGTTTACTGACTGCAAACCATTTCAGCAACAGATTCACGCTGTAAAGATCTCACTGGGTTCCTTCCTGGGACAGCATTGTCCACTTTCGGCCTGTGGGTTATTTGTTTATTTGTTTGGGCCTCTGCCTGGTGTGAGTGAGTGGGATCCCGGCGCTCCCAAGTTGCTTTAACCTGGCTGAGGCCCGATGCTGTGGTCTTTGCCATGCCTGCACTGGGGCCTCTCTTGGCAGTTGTTCCTTGGCTGGGCAACTTCCCCACTGTGCCTGGAAGCTGTTCTGCAGTTGGTGGTTGCTCAGCCCAGGGAATGGCACCTGTGGTAGAGCCTCATGTCCTCTCCTCCCCACATGTCCCCGCCTCTCACCCCTCTCCATCCTCCTGCGGAACCTCTGATCCCTGCCTCCGCCCCACCCCTCTCCGTCCTCCTGCGGAACCTCTGATCCCTGCCTCCGCCCCACCCCTCTCCCTCCTCCTATAGAACCTCTGATCCCTGCCTCCTTCCCACCCCTCTCTCTCCTCCTATAGAACCTCTGATCCCTGCCTCCTCCCCACCCCCTCCCTCCTCCTGTGGAACCTCTGATCCCTGCCTCCTCCCCACCCCTTTCCCTCCTCCTGCAGAACCTCTGATCCCTGCCTCTTCCCGCACCCCTCTCCGTGTAATGTTGCTTTTGCTGTAAGACCTAGAGTGGTGGGCTGTAAAACTTGTCTATGGGATTGCAGAGGTCCCTGGGAACTTCTGCCATCAGCACTGTTGAGTCAGTAGGCAGAAGTGCGTGGCGGGGAGGCGGGGCTCTCAGGCTTTCTGATTGTGAAGTCACTGAGGCCTGAAGGACTAAAACCCCTGGTTGAGTCATCACCCTGGCCCTTGGGACCCCTTGTGCCAGACTTGAGCAGTCACACTGCCTGCAGCTTGTGGATTTTAGAAGAGTGTAAAGTGTCTTTATAACCAAGGCCTCCAGCTCGATATATGGAAGTGCCCAAATGGCTCTGTGCCTCTGTACTTCTTGATGGAAGGCCACCCTTTTTCCCCCATGAAAGTAGTGGCCTTTTGAGACAGACCTTTTCCTTGTCCCACACTCCCCTTCGGGACCCTAGTGCTCCAGGAGCCACTGTGTATGTTCATAGCCTCGCACCCCATCCCACCACTCTGTGCTTTCCAAGAATAAGGACTGGGGGTTTGCCCATTTCTCTTAAACCCCAGCTGTCACAGTGCTTTTGCACATCACAGGCATGGGATCAGTCACTTTGGGTGGAATTTAGTTATATCCTCAGCATGTCACTAGCTGCCTGGCGTCAGCCAGATGTAGACCCCGGGGCCTTTAAAAGAGTCCAAGCTCAGAAGCCATATTTCATTGTAGGCAGAGCCCCTGCCCAGTGAGACTGGGGCCTTGCCCCGTGCCGTTGTTTCTTTCTCTGCCGCTCACTGCACAAGTGGATGATTGTTTTTTTTTTTAAGGTGCATAATTTTGAACCACCCCTCCCATCCTCGTACTTTTGATTCTTTGATTTACTCTCTCCAATTCAATTTTCTTATGGTCGTGGAGCTCATTTGGTCTTTTTTTTTTTTTCTGAAACAGGGTCTCCCTCTGTCACCGAGGCTGGAGTGCAGTGTGTGATCACAGTTCACTACAGTCTTGATTTCCTGGGCTCAAGCCATCCTCCTGGCTCAGCCTCCTGAGTAGCTGGGACCACAGATGCATACCACAGTGCCCGGCTAATTTTAAATTTTTTGTAGAGATGATGTCTTGCCATGTGGCCCAGGCTGGTTTTGAATGAGCCCATGTAGTCTTTTTTTTGAGACAGATTTCGCTCTTGTCACCCAGGCTGGAGTGCAATGGCGTGATCTTGGCTCACTGTAACCTCCATCTTCCAGGTTCAAGCAATTCTCCTTCCTCAGCCTCCCGGGTAGCTGGGATTACAGGCGCCTGCCACCATGCCCAGCTAATTTTTGTATTTTTAGTAGAGACGGTGTTTCACCATGTTGGCCAGGATGGTCTCCAACCCCTGACCTCAGGTGATCCACCCACCTCGGCCTCCCAAAGTGCTGGGATTACAGGCGTGAGCCACCGCGCCTGGCTGAGCTCATGTAGTCTTTAGTGACGCTTTGCATAGTGAAAGGTATTCTCTGCCTCTACTCCCCTAAGGTGAACATGCCTTCTGCAATGCAGAATGACTTTGGAAAGATTGTATGTGTTTTTTTATGATAAAAATAAAATAGAATTTTTAAAGAGAATTTTGAAAAGTATTATGATAGTGAATAATAAAATTACTGCTATTAATATTTTGATATACTTTTTATCTGGCATTTAAAGAATACATATGTACTTTGTTTATCCAAAACTATATGCTTTTGTAGTATTTTTCTGTGAACCTGTCATGAACATTTCTTCATTGTCCATACATAGTCTAGAAAGACATTCTTAATGGCTACATTATTTTGTCATATTTTATTACAAGTTATTCATAATTTTTCTTACTTTAGGACAGGAAGGGTTTTTCTCATTTTTTCCACTTCTCTTAGTGACAGCATGTTAACATCCAGAATGGTGTTAAACTGTATTCAACATTTGTGAGCAGGTTACTCATGATTTTCCCAATTATGCTGGTCTCTATTTGTCAGTCTTCTATACATTGTAAGTGAATTGAATGTTTATGAATAGGGGTTTTCCCTTTGATATGTACTAAACTTGCTAAGATCAATCCTCCTATCTGCTCCCTGCCCCTCACGCCCAAATTGGCAGTGGCTTCTGATGACAGGAGAAAGACTGTGGTCTACCATTGTACCAGGCTCAGTTCACCCGGGATTAATGAGTCCATGTTAGGTCAGTTATGACCTGTCCACTGATGGTCTTAGGCACTGACCACCGTTAATTTCCTTTTCTGTTCTGAGTCTCTTTCTGCCTGTTAAGGGACCTCCATTGCTCCTTCTCAAGACCGTGTTCAGTTCTGTCACTTTCGTACCTCTTTTTTTTATAACACCATGCCTACCTCCTTCCGTCTCCATCCTTAGTGTCTGCCAGTCCCATCTGATCTGACTTGTTTTTCAAAATGTAAGTTCTTGCACCTGGGCCTCCTAACATCTGGGGGGAAGTGGATCCTGCTTTGAGATCACTTCCTTCAACACAGGTTTTGCCCTTGTCATTGAGACTCCACGTCCTCTCTCACCATGGCCAGCATCCCCTTCTCCCACCTGTGGCTGCAGCTCACTCAGCTGTGCGAGCCCTGCCCCCTCTGTGCACACTCAGTCTGGAGCACTCCTTGACTGCTGGGCAGCTGCCCACATGCCAGCCATGAGGTTGGCCAGCCACTCTTGTTGAAGAAAGCTGAAAAGATGCCATTGACTATGCCTACCCATTGGTGATATCCTATAATAATGCTACCACCCTAGTAAAGACAGAGATTCCTTAGCCTGGTACACACGTAGACCACAGTCTTTCTCCTGCGAGGGTGAAAGATTTTCCTCTGGATGGCTCCCGCCAGGTGCCTGGAGAAAGGGGTCAACTGGGGCCTGGCCATTCTGAAGGCCACTGAAAGGGGAAGCTAAAAGCGTTGGCTTCTTAAAGATCCCAAGATGAAGATTTTCTTGAAAAAGGGGCATTTCCGAGTGTAGTATAACAGCCTGATTTTGACTCTTCTTGGCCCCCAAGGAAGCCATTAAGCTGGAATGTATCAGTGGTGGAATGATCCGTTAAATTCAAGGGTGAAAACGTCACACCATTCACCCTGCTCACTTGTATCAGAAATCTTTAAAATAGAGCATAAGAGAGTCTTTATCTCAAATTCTGACCCAATCATTTTATTGCTGGTGTTATGTAGTGGTTACTAGAATAGAATGCAGAGTTAGAATTCCTGTGGGAAACTTGCTTTTCTGAGGATACCCCTCAGGTAAGTGTTCTTTGATAATAAATGGCAGGGAGCAAGGTGGATCCGAGACCCTTGGGGTTGCGAGATTTCCATCAAACCCTCAAATAAAAGGAGGTGTCGACTGTTGTATAAATTCCTCCCCACCTAATTTCCAGGTAATGCTCTCAAAGTATTCTGGCAATTATCTGTTTAAACCCCAACAGCAGGAAGTCTCTACCAACCTGACTTTGCTTGCTGGAGTTGGAATGGTTAGACTAAGTCTGTGCAGAGTAGCTTCGTGCAGCCTCACTGTTGGTTGAACAACCAGCTTTGGAGTCCTGGCATGAATGTAAGAGCTGGTATAATGTGTACAAAATGCTGACAAGTAAAACCACTTGGAGAACAGGTTTTTGCATTACTTCCAAGGAGACAGGATATTTCTTAAAATAAACCCAGGACAGAGTAAGTGTCTCATTTTCTCCTACCCTGGGAAGTAGGAATGAACACCTAGCCTGAGACATTTGCATTCTCCAGATTATCAGCCCTGGGCTTCTCAGCAGCAGTTGGCTGCATCTTTGTTCCAGCGTCTTCCAAAGGAATTGAGTTTGCCCTCTCCCTAGATAGCAAGCAATACTTAAGAAGTAACCAAGGTAAAAGTAATCTCCTGTAGGGGTCCCAGCTGTCCCCACCCCTCCCCACTGAGACCCAAGCACTTCCCTCTAGCACTTCCCTGGGCTTCGTGCAGGGGAAACAGGCCAAGAACTATACCCGAATAAAACGGGCCGCTGCATACCTCTTCAGGGGAAATGAGCTGCAGCTGTGCACAGGTGTCTCACCAGAAAGTCCCTTTTCACATTATGTTAGAAAACCGTTATCTGTATCTAAGCTTACAGTAATTTAATAACCTGCCCCTTCATTTTGAAGGGGGTGCAGAAGTCCCCCCAGCATAAGTTGCTTGGTTCTTTGAGTGGGTTTTCAACTGGCAGCAGTGATCTGTGCTGTGGTGACATAGGTGCATGTGTGCACGTAGGCTTTGCGTCTGCACACCTCCACGGGCGTCATTTGTCCTCTTGCGAGCAGCCGGCTCACATTCACCTTCCGTTCTACAGAGGCCCAGAACTATGTAACTGGAGTGTGTCTGAGCTCTGGTGCGCTCCTTGCCAAGAATCCGTTTGGTTACTCTTGTGGCTTTGGTTCTGCCTGGGACGACAGCACGTTTTTGAGAAAGGAGTGCAAACAGGAAACAGCCCTCCTGAAAAGCCCAGGACAGAGAAAGGCAGGGCGACCCCTTCTCACCTTCTGGGCGCTTAGGTTATGTTATCCTGTGAGGCCTAGGAAAGAAAATGCTATTGAGTAGCACTGTCTTTCCCTTGCACTTGGCCTTTAGTGTTTTATGGAGAGAATCTGCTTATTCTTGAGTAGAAGTGACATCTGGGAGAGGTTGGGAGCAGGCAGGCACTGTCTGTGCATCCCCTAGCCACATTTCCCAGCCAGATCCGAAACAGGAGCTTTCACACCCTGTTTCTCTTCAAGGCTCCTTCGTCTACTCAAACGACTCCCCTCCCTGCCAAAAGGGATATTGAGAAGTGACTTTGCAGCAATTTTTGCACATCTCCCAGCACAGGCTTTTCAGCCGAGGGCTATGTTGCAATGTTGCATTTTCCCTTCCAACTTACTATCCACGCAATTATTTACTAAACTCTTTGTTGTGCTTTGCAATTTGACTTGAATAAATCTGGCTAATTCCCCAAAAGGAAGAAAAGAAAAAGGCATTTCCAGGAGAAACCACCCCCTGAGCCTGCAGATCCTGGGGTCCCAGCAGCACTAGGTCCTTGGTTCCTGCTCCTCCTCCCCGCTAGTGCCACTCGGAGGCTCTCACTTAACTGCCTAGGAAGCTGCGGGCATCCCTGTCTTGCTGAGACACCTCAGAACTGCTCTGGCACGAGAGCTTGCTGAAGCAGTCCCGTGTGGTGCTGAAAGCAACCTGGGAAGCCATCTGTCTCTCTGCTTGCTCTTCTCTTGGCCTCAGGGGCCCTTTCCTGCTCTTCTCAAACTCCAGGGTCTGATTTTCCCACTCCATCACTGTTCCACAAGCAGCGCTCCCTCCTCATTTCCTCCCCACTTTGCCCCACCTGCTACACCATGATATCATTTCCTTCCTACCTGCGATGCCGCCGGAACCCCAGAGGAGGACTGCGCCTGCAGGGCCCGTGACCCTGTTTGACACTTGGCTCTCTGAGCTGTTTTCCCCATCTATGTAACAAAGGGATAGGATCAGATGATTTTTATTCCCCATTCTAGCTCAAAATTTTATGAGTCTTGAGATTATTTTCTTCCCTTGGCCTGTCAGATAAAACAGAGCAGGCACCACCCCCAGTTGCTCCATGACCTGGAGCTGATCAGTGATGTGACCATTGCTGGGGGGCCCTGAGCTGCAGCGTGGGGAGCCCCTGCTGCACTGCGCCCACTTGGCAGCTGAGGGTGCAAAGGTGTGGGCAGGCAGGGAAGTGTTCAAGTGGTTAGGCATGGACTTTTCCAGACTTGTTATCTCAAGTGATTTAATTGCAGCTAAGTTAGGTCAATAAATACCAACTGATGATCAACATGAATAATTGGTGATTTTTTGTGTGTACCTTAGTAGCCAGAAGTCATGACAATAGCTTATCTGTGCACGTGCTGTTGTTTTGTCTTAGATTTTTTAAATAAACTCTGTTTTAGGATAGTGTTAGATTTACAGAAGAATTGTGAAGAGTACACAGCTTGCATGTGCCCCTCACCGTTTCCCATTAGGAACGTGTATCTTACTTTGGTGGGTACATTGGTGACAATCAATATTGATGTGCCATCACTAACTGACATCCATATTTGATTCAGGTTTCCCTCATTTTCCCCAGGTGTCCTTTTTCTGTCCCAGGATCCCATACAGGATCCCACATTGCATTTAGTCCTCACGTCTCCTTAGCTCCTCTAGGCTTTGACATTTCTCCGACTTTCCTAGTTTTTGATGACCTTGACAGAACCAGTCAGGTATATTGTAGAACAGGATGTGTCTGGTGGTTTTCCCATGGTTAGCCTGGGGCTGTGGGTTTTTGGGGGAAAGACCGCGGAGATGAAGTGCCCATCTCATCACATCACTCTGCCGACATGACTGTCACTGTTATTGGCCTCGGTCACCTGCCACAGGCCATGGTCCTCGGGTTTCTCTACTGAAGATTTTATCTGTTTTCCCACCCCCACCCTTCCATCCTGGACTCTGTGGAAGGAAGCCTCCTCCTTTCAGATGTGGGGAGCAAAGCTCCCCTTTTTTGATGGTGGCTGCTGGCCTGTCCTTGCCAAGGGCTCCCCTGTCGCATCTGGTCGGGCAATGTGGGCCCATAGGTTGGAGGAAAGCAATCTCAGAGCCATCCCACAAGGTGCAAGGTGTCCTGGGCCCTAATGGGGCATGTCTCGTGTGAGGGTGGGATGGATGAATACATGTCCTCTCATGATAAGTGCCCAAGAGCATATCAGATATGCATATATATCATATACCACAGAGCACATTGGGCTGACATTTCAGCCCAGAAGAAAAGTGCTTTCTGTAGTAATAACAGTGACGAAAAACCCTCACTTGCAATAACTCAACATTTTTCTGCTTCGACCTACCTCTGTGTTACCTTAAAAGTGGAAACAACTTGCTCTTTACCCTCAGGGGATCCTAGAAAGATCTAAAACAAACATTGTTATTGCTATTCAGGGCCTCTGAGTTTTAATAATTTAATAATTTAATTTAGTAATGAAATTAAGATATGGTTTGGTTTGCCTTCTGTTACAGCATACTTGAACTAACACCTTGTTTTTCCTGGTGTATTATCTGATGACTGAGTGTAGGAACAATGTCATTAATGTGTGTTTCCTCTACTGCATAATTTCCACCCATGGAAGAGTCTCCATTAAGAGGACCTGATACAAATGTGGAAGCTCAGAGACCTCGAAATGAAGTCATCTGTATCTGTTGGCCTGCTGGGTTAATTCTATATGTGCTGGTGAAACTGGAGAAGTCTGCGTGCTTCTGACAATAGATGGTGGAATTCTACGAATTAAAGCTTTTTAGCAGGAAATGATTATGAAGGACCTGATCACTGTCTGTGTTTCAATAATGTGATAAGATTAGAGTAATGGGTGAAACGAGGAGCAATCAGGAAACATCTTTGTTCTTTTTCAGCAGCTCTGAACAGCAACATGGGGTGCAAAGTCCTGCTCAACATTGGCCAGCAGATGCTGCGGCGGAAGGTGGTGGACTGTAGCCGGGAGGAGACGCGGCTGTCTCGCTGCTTGAACACTTTTGATCTGGTGGCCCTCGGGGTGGGCAGCACGCTGGGTGCTGGCGTCTACGTCCTGGCTGGAGCTGTGGCCCGTGACAATGCAGGCCCTGCCATTGTCATCTCCTTCCTGATCGCTGCGCTGGCCTCGGTGCTGGCTGGCCTGTGCTATGGCGAGTTTGGTGCTCGGGTCCCCAAGACGGGCTCAGCTTACCTCTACAGCTATGTCACCGTTGGAGAGCTCTGGGCCTTCATCACCGGCTGGAACTTAATCCTCTCCTACATCATCGGTAGGTCCCGGGGGCCCGGAGCTCGTGCCCTCTACCACTTTTCCGTTTGTTCCCACCTCCAAAGTGTGGGCGCATGCCCCACAGGGAGGTCATTCTTGTTAACACAAGAGGCACAGAATTAATAGGATGTTTCTGATTCATTTAAAAGTAGTTTCTTTTAGTATGTTTTTAAATTACTAGAGTAAATGCATCACTGATAGAGAAAAATTGGGAAAATAAAGAAAAGCACAAGGAAGAAAGTAGAAATACCCTGCCTGACAACGTGGAGAAACTAATTCTCTTATTCATTCATTCATTCATTCTTTTAATAAATGTTTATTGAGTACCTGCTCTGTGCCAGGCATTGTGCTAGATACTAGGGATCCCGTGAAGGCATAAGGCACTCTCTGTTCAGAAGTTTACTGTCTACAGATACAAGTATTGTTAACATTTTTGTGAATTTAAATGTGTATTTT
Source organism: Hylobates moloch (assembly GCF_009828535.3). Classification (NCBI taxonomy): domain Eukaryota; kingdom Metazoa; phylum Chordata; class Mammalia; order Primates; family Hylobatidae; genus Hylobates; species Hylobates moloch. The sequence continues at coordinate 91,379,735 of NW_026652279.1, forward strand.
TGTACAGTATATCTCTTTATAAAACAATATATAGTAAACATTTCTCATATCATTAGCTATTTTTCCACAGTAACATTTCTAATGCTTGCCTACCATTGTATAGATTTATATACACGGTGTAACATATTGGATGTCTTTATGGGATGTTCAGATTGTTTCCATTATGTTGTTGCTGTTGTTATTAACAGTTAATTATTTTATGTCTTTGGGCTTAGCCATGATTCTTTTCCTTAAAACTGTCTAAGGAGCAGAAGGGCTGTCAGTGGGTCTGCATGTTTTTAAGGCCTTTGTTGACTGTGATCCTCCACGTAGCCAGGGGCCCCTTTCCCTGCAGTGTGGGCACTGGGCATCGGCCTGTAACACAACCACCCAGCAAATAAGGAAGCAAATGTGGAAAATCTTTCCAGTTTGCCAGGTAAACACGCTTTGCTTCTCTTCATGCTTTTTTGTATTTTGATTACAACTGAAGTTGAACACATCAACTTAAAAGAAACAAAAACCTAAGTCTCAGAAGCAAAGGGTACAAACAGCCACTCAACATGCCATTTATTTTTTTTCTCAAACGTTTTGGTAATAGCGAAAAAACAGTAAGACCTGGTAAGCGGAGCCATGCGGGTTCCGCCTTGCTTCTGTGTCAGCTCCCACTGGACCCTACCACACCCTCCCTGCCACGAATGCTGCCTGCTGGGACCCTCGCAGCCCTGGGCTCCCCGCAGCCCTATCTCTGCATGGGGGGCACCACTCCCCCTCCACCAGGACAGCTGGCGGAGGGCACACACTCACACTCTCTGAGCAGCACCTTCTCTTTCTTTCCAGCAGCTGCAGTATCTGCTGAGAGCCAACATAGCTTAGTCTTCTGGGCTCTAAAATAAAATTCATAATGTTTTCTTTCAATGCCACATCAAAACTTACAACCACGCATGGTTCTCACAAGCTGAAGTCTCTCACTGGGAATGTAGCTATTGTAAATGGACCGTTATGTTTCCAGAGGATTTACCTGAGCATAAAGTATACATTGAGCATGAAGTGCTTGCAGCTTCTAGACCAACAAATGTAAGGCTCTGCCAGAGTGCCATTTGCTTGTGTGAAACCATTTGCATGCATTATAAAAATGTATTCTCAGCCTTAGCTGCTGGGAAGGGCAGTTTTTCCAGGAAACATTTTTTCTAAAGGCATAATTCAGAAATTGGGAGCGGGTAGGCTGGGAAGAAAGGCTGGGGTAGCCCCTCTCACTGAGCAGGACAGAGTTTGGGAGCAACATTTGCCATAAGCCAGCCGCTTTGGGGGTGACAGGGAGATGGTGAGACCATTTTTACAGAATTCATAATAGATTGGCTGCTCAGGAGGAAGAAATGTGGTTAAACTTCTGAGTTGTTGGGAAGATACTTACTTAATAAGACCAAATAGTGACATTGAATCTCTGCAGATCACTCTGGCAATATGCTGTGGATACTTAGGACCATGGTCACCGACAAGGCACCCTTTGAAAACAAAGGAAAATGCTCTATGAAAATGATGGAATTCTAGTGACATCTCCTGAGAAACACCAATGGAAACACATTCTGACTCTCTTTAGAATTATGTGAGAGGACAGAATGAGAGTGAAAGACAGCAGCCAACTATTGTTGGCATTTGAGTGCTGCCCTATTGGTGTTCTTCGGTGCTGGAGGGTGCAGGCTGAGGGGAGAATGAGGAGGGCTGGGGTCTGTCTGCGGTCCTGCACTCTGGGGATGCTGTGGCCTCCGAGTCAGGTTCAGGCAAAAAGTGGCAGAGGTGGCTGATGCCAGCTCTGAGGTGAGCAAGTGGCTTTGTCCCTGAGATGGGGTTCAGCCCCTTCAAGGACCTCCTAGGGCCCCAATTCTTGCTGGGAGAAGAATTATGGTGCAGGCACCATCATCTCTGCTGCCAAGGGGTTCCTAGAAAAGAGGCTTCCTAAGCAGCATTCCTCCAGACTGCCAGCTGCACCCCAGGAGTGCATTATGAAATTGATTTTTCATGAGTTGTCATCAATGTTTACTTTTTTTAATGAAACAAAGTAGGTAGCATTAAATATTACCAGAGTGCCTCTCAGGTGGTAAGGGTAACACTCGTTTTGCAAACTTTTTATTCGGATATATATATTTGATAGAATACACCTGTGCATATTGGGTAGGATGTGAAATGCATTCCTCTGTAGGCCCTAGAAGCCTTCTCGCACTCAGCACTAGTTGACCGTCACTTCTGGCTCAGCATACACTGTGGTCTGGCTGCTCCTGCCAGATTCCAGTGCACCGTCGGTGACTCCTGCAATGATGTTGTCAACATGGAGCTCCACTACAAATACCTGCCTAACAGTTGTCCTCACATCTCCTCTGTTGTGTGTGCTTTGTGGCAGGTACTTCAAGCGTAGCGAGGGCCTGGAGCGCCACCTTCGACGAGCTGATAGGCAGACCCATCGGGGAGTTCTCACGGACACACATGACTCTGAACGCCCCCGGCGTGCTGGCTGAAAACCCCGACATATTCGCGGTGATCATAATTCTCATCTTGACAGGTAAAGCCCACACTTAAAAAGAGATCAGAGTGATGGGCAAAGGTTCGGTGAGAGGCTCCTGTTAAGTTCCTTTCTTTACTTATCTCTTTAACCATAACCCCCATTTCTTTTTGTTTTGTTTTTGTACTTCATGCAGGCATCTTTATTTGTCCCTGTCTTCATTGCTTCTTATAGATTCAGATAGGGCCGACCTGCTTCATAGCTGTTGAATTGTGTGCCATTTCATTAAAAGAGAATCTTAGGTGTTTAGCCTAGCTGTTTGTGGAATAAGATTTGGTCTGTACTGCAGGCTTTTTGTATGAGTGTCCTGGGAATAAAAATTCTTTTGACTCAGTGGATGACCATTTGGAAAGCAAAGCCGTCATTCATCAGTCAGGAAAATGTGGAGGAATGAGCTCCGCCTGGAATACTAATGTGTGCCTGGGGCGTCTGAAGACGACTTGGATGGTTTTACACCTAACAACCATCAAAACACCCTTTCAATAAATAAGTTTCATGACAGAGTTGTGGTTACAGAATCTGAAAAATCCCAGAGACTGCCTGAACACAGCTGATGGCAACTTCTTGCTAGTGACATTTGTGCGTGTCTTGGCCAGTGCAACGCGAGTTTTGCTCTGTGGGGCTCCATAAACATGAAGCTGAAATGCAGATAAATTCTCATTTGGGGTTAGAAAATCTTGGATGAGTTTTAAAAATGACATGCCTTATTTTACACACCACATAATTGAAATAACTTCACTCAGGCTGGTCTCAGCAGTATTTCTGGTCCAGCTGGCAGAAACGCATCAGAAAGTAAGTCTGCACTAGTGAGATTTCATTTTAATAAACCTGAGAGGGAGGGACACTAAAGAAAAAATATATTGCTGTGTGTTGAGGTGTTCTCCCTGTGATTAATTACACAATTCTCTTCTAACATCTGTACTTTATAATTCAGTCTCAAAAGTACAGCAGTTTTTATTTTATTTTATTTATTTTATTTTATTTTATATTTGAGACAGAGTCTTGTTCTGTTACCCAGGCTGGAGTGCAGTTGCGCGATCTTGGCTCACTGCAACTTCCGCCTCCTGGGTTCAAGTGATTCTCACACCTCAGCCTCCCAAGTAGCTGGGATTACAGACACGCACCACCACACCCAGTTAATCTTTTATAGTTTTAGTAGAGATAAGGTTTTGCCATATTGGCCAGGCTGGTCTGGAACTCCTGACCTCAAATGATCTGCCCGCTTCCCAAAGTATTGGGATTACAGGCGTGAGCGACCGCACCCAGCCAGTTTTTATTTTAAAACTATGAGAGGCGTCCATGGCAGAGCAGTGGTCTCAAATCCTGGCTGTGTTCGAGTGGTACCAACCCCTTCTGTGCCACTTTTGTTGCCCAGCAGAGAGTTCAGCTATGGAAGTACCCGAATGACCTCTTCACCCTAAGGTGGTGCTGGGGCATGTGCCTCAAAGGCAGTGCTGTCAGAGGTTCCTGGGCATCTTTATTACTTAGTTTCCTTTAAAAAAAAAAAAAATGTGAGTTTGCAAGCTAGAGCTAGCCTAGCTCAGATGTTATTTTATATGCACTGAGTCCGATGAGGAACCGTGTGTGTTAGTGGTTCCAGAACCATAGCTAGTTGTTATTGTGAATATCACTAACATCCCAAAGTCAACCAGAATAATTTCCTCTTCTGAAAAATGCCCATTCTCCCAGGAAACTATGCAAAGTCTTTCTTCCTGGAATTGTTCCTGGAGGTTGTTTCCCAGCAACGCATCCTTTTAGTGAGAGGGAGCAGCTTGGTGTGCAGGTCCAGGCTTTCCCCTCCCTATGAGAGGGGCTCATGCTCCAGATCTCTGCAGTTCTCGGGTGCCCCTTGGGTGGGCTTCTCAGTTCCCAAGGATATCTGGAGGTCACCTAGGAGGGCCTGGGAAGCACCCACAACCTTGGTGATTTAGACCCCTGATCCCTGCCCCCAGAAAGATCATTAATCCACCCCGTTCCCAGAGGCTCACAGAGGTCTGCAGAGGCTCGATGCACTTGGATTCTTTTTCAGTCGCCTTCTTATCCCCATCCAGGAAGGACCTTCCCAGTTTGTGGTTAACACTCAGACAAGGTTTTGTGTCTATGCGCTTTTTCAGGACTTTTAACTCTTGGTGTGAAAGAGTCGGCCATGGTCAACAAAATATTCACTTGTATCAACGTCCTGGTCCTGGGCTTCATAATGGTGTCAGGGTTTGTGAAAGGATCGGTTAAAAACTGGCAGCTCACGGAGGAGGATTTTGGGAACACGTCAGGCCGTCTCTGTTTGAACAAGTGAGTTGCTGCTTCTGACCATTTTTCTTATTTGACATTTAATGACATAGACTTGTATGGGGGAGATAACTGACTAAGATGGCATGTGCTTTTAAAAAAACATTATTTGAGTATATTTTGTTAATTGTTTTGTTCTGTGTTTTTTCAGTGAAGTAGCTGGGGGTATTCTGTATGTATCAAGTTTGCGTGAAGGTTTATTCCCCTGAAATGGAAAGACTATTGTATGACAAGAAAGACTGAGGAAAAGAAAATCATCACCCTGATTCCAAATTGTGTATCATTCAGGATTCTTGTCAGACTCATTAAATGATCCCTCTTTCCCCAGATTCTGTTTGATGGCCAACTTTGGAATTTTGTGTTCAGAAAAAATTTTTCTCTGCAGTGCCATGGTGACCTCACTTCACCTTTAAATACCTTCCTATTAGATTAATAACGTAGAGGGAAGAGAAATAGGTGAAACTTTTTTTGAAGGTTTTCAGAATGACTGAAGTGTCAGAATGTGAGCACAACAGTCTTTCGCCGACATTTGACTTGTGCTGCTCCAGCCCTGGTGACAGTGGCCCCATCACCCTCATGTCTCTGACGCAGACACCCGGAACTGGTGGTGACAGCTCTACCCTGTGCCATCTCAGTTCTCTCACCCAGCCCTCATTGAAAGCTCAGATTACCTAGGAAAAAAAAGCCAAACAGTCATAACATATCTTTTTTATCTTTTTTGTCAGATCTCCATGTAATTCTTTAGGTCCCAGGATGGAGAATGGGGACTTGGATTTTGTGTGTGATTCTTCATTAAGACTGAAGGTTGAAACTGCTATGATAAAGAGACCCCCTCCAACTGCCACAGTGGAGTGTGGCTTTAAAGAGATGTTTCCAGTCCTGAAATGAGCAGTCCACGTTGGCTGGCCAGCTTTGCCACAGGTCTCTGTGGACCTAGACATCTTCTGTCTTGCTCCACCTTCCCCCAGGACATTGTCCTCCTCTGCCTGGTCAGAGCTGGCTGTAGGCACAAGTATGACCCAGCTCTTCCAGAAGGAAAAAGAGAGCGTAGAGGAGAGTGCTTAGGGCTGTTCAGGACAGACCAGAAGACATACGGACATTCCATTGGCAAGAGTCCACTGGGGGCCACACTGAGCTGCAAGGGAGGCTGAGAAGCACTGTCTCACATTGGGAATCTTAGCAGTCACCTATGCCCAGTTGGTCACTGGTTCAGGGCCAGGTGCCCAGCCATGTCACTCAGTATTGTTACCAGTGGGCAGGCATTGATGTGTGACTACTTGAATGGAAACAGGAAACTATGGCATTCGGTGCATGAAACTTCACTAACACTAATATTTTGTGGTTAGCAGTTCTAATAAAACTGCTTTCCTAAACTCTGTTATGGAGAACTGAGAACTTTGAATGTGTCCTCCCAAGCATTTCAGAGTCATATTTATGCCAAATTTATGGGTGCCCATTAATTTAGGGTGGAGTAAAGCCAATCCCAAATATGCTTTGAAGTAACATAGTAGCCTCTGAAAACTCAGAGCATATTTGACCGGTTGCTATTTATAGGTCAGGAACGAAATATATAGGGCACCTCTTGTTAACTGGTTGCCAATCGAGATTTAATTTTATTATTTTTATGAAGAGATTGTGCCAGCCGATGGTATTTACTTTCACTGGTCATCCTCACGCTGGTACCCTCGTAATGATGAGCTAGCTGTACCGGCCCCCAGACAAAGCAGCATTTGTCACCCCAATCCCTGATCACAGGTGGGGCCCCCTTAGCTACATCTGATGGCCTCACTGCCAGGGCCCAGCCCCCGACCACGGGGACGGCAGGGGATTGGCCATGTTAGGAGGTGGAGTTCTGCAGGACTGGAGCCTCCTTGGCATGCTCTGTCATGTTGTTAAAATATCTGAGCAACTTTCTTTCTTTTTTTTTTTTTTCCAGCCGTAGCTTTGTGTTTCTGACAACAGCCACGTAGTCCTGCATGACATTGCTGGTTCCTCTGAAATAGTAGGGCACTGCCCAACCAATCCATACAACATGCAGGAGCTTCAGCTCGCATGGGAGGCCGTGAGACCACGTGGGTTTGTGATTTTAGGATGCTGTCTCCTAGCCGTCTGGGAAGGCCCCCGGGAACTAGGTCGGTCTGTCTGTTGGTCTGTGAAGAGGAGTGTTACCCTGCAGTCTGGATGGCTCTTCGTGCCTTTGACTCAGGCTGCCGCTGGCATTCCTATCCAGTGTTCTGTGGACATAGCAATAGTGAAGCATCAACCCCGCATGGAAGCCTGTTGAGAAAGTTTTGTTGGATGGTGTCTGCCAGTTAGGATGGAAACCCCAAAATAACATTGGCTTCAACAAGATAAGGGTTTGGTTCTCTTTGGTCAACCTCTGGGGGTAGTCAGTCCAGCCTGTCGCTTCACCCAGCCAGGAATCCAGGCCAGGCTCCCCAGGGCTGAAGGCAGCTCCTCCTGCTCCAGCCAGCAGGATGGAGAAGGGAACAGCAGAGGGCCCCCTCCCTTCCCACTTCATCCCCTGGACGTTTCTCAGCTGATGTAGACACCACGTCTGCGCAAACCTCCTCCATCAGAACTTAGCCAGATGGCTACCCCTTGCAGCTAGTGACTCTGGGAAACACACAGTCCTGATTCTTAAGGCTCATATGTCCAGCTGAAATAATTAAAGTTTCCATTAACACATGGAAGAACAGGGGAGTGTGGCTTTTGAGCACAACTAACAGTTAATGTCAGGGTGGCTGGTGTGAGGGTGGCGGAGCCCTGCTGCAGGATGTTCACCACCGATGCAGTGGGAGACCCTTGGGCCTGACCCCTTTCTATGCCAGGCATTGTCTTTGCTGCTTCTGAGCGACCAGCTGAGTGGAACACAGAAGGGCTGGTCAAAGGCTGCAGGGCAGGGAGCACTGAGCTGAGACCAGGACTCAAGCTCACTTTGTCTTGGGGCGACATTTGCTGGGCGAGGGCTCTTGGCAGCCCCTCTCCTTCACATGTGAGTTGCCAGATGATGAGTGAACACAACTGCCACACGCATGTAAAAGGTTAATTATTGATTACATAGAAAGAGACCATTAAGAAATATCTCTACATGTTTTGGTTTGCACCTCTGTAGAATGGATTCTGTGGTTATTTTGTGTTGATATTCTGCCGCTGGCATCAGTAACACCCAATCTTTTCTTAAAGGTTGAATTTAACTTTTTGAGTAGGTAAAATACTACATGGTTCATAACGCTTTAAAAAAAGATTTACAATGCGTTCCTTTCTTCATCCACCTCATCTCCCACCCCCACAGGTAAACTTTCTAATTGTGTGTGTGTGTGTGTGTGTGTATGTGTGTGTCCGTAAGCTTCCAGTTTCTCCCTGTGTAAGCACAAGCAAATGTAAATATGTATATTTTATTTCTTTTTTCTTACACAAAACGCGGCATTCCGTATATATTGTTCTGCACCTGGCATTCTTGCTTACTAGCATACACTGCAGACTTTTTTTTAATCAGGCCCTTGTTCGTTGTTATGGTTGCCCAGGGTCCTGGCACCTGGGTCCTCCTGAAGTCAGCTGTGGGTCCTCCTGAGGTCAGGTGTAGTGGCGCAGTACGAGGAGCAGGTGTGGCAGGGTCACAGTCAGCAGGGAAGTTTACGGATGCTCACGGTTGCACACAGCTCTGGAGTTGGCACAGCACAGCACGTCCTTCACCCCCGTTCTGTAACCTGGAGGGTTATCCAGTCTCTCCTGCAACTGTCCTGAGGAGCCGGGGAGGATGCCTTTTGTTCTGCCTCCTCCCTTTGCGCTCAACCATCCCCCTTGCTTCCTTCTCTCCATGCTTTTATTGTTGTGTGTGCTTTACCTGTCTGCATGAGGAAGACACATTCCAGCCCTCCTTAGTCCCCTTCTGTGAGTTCATCTCTTTCTGGGATTTAATCATGTATGCAGTTCCCTGCACTTTCCACTTGCCCTGAAATCGAGATTTCAGGACCTTTCTAGGTGCCTCTGCCTCATGGTTGCCTAAAGCTCATCTATCCATGATAGCATGTATTATTTATTTATTTATTTATTTATTTATTTATTTATTTATTTTTAAAATTTATTTTAGAGACAGGATTTTGCTGTGTTGCGCAGGCTGGGGTGCAGTTGCACAGGCTGGGGTGCAGTGGCACAATCATGGCTCAAAGCAGCCTCAAACTCCTGGGCTCAAGCAATCCTCCTGCCTGTTTCCCAAGTAGCTGGGACTATAGTCACATGCCCCCACACCCAGCTAATCAGAAAAAAAAATTTTTTTTATACTAATGGGGTCTCACTATGTTGTCCAAGCTGGTCCCTAACTTATGGCCTCAGGTGATTCTCCCGCCTCGGCCTCCCAAAGTGGGCATGCATTTATTTTAATGCAAGGCCATGTTGATAGCTCTTGATGTCATAGGAGCTGAGTGGGGATCTGGGGGCTTTTCACTGCCCGTCTGTCACCCTCGCCGCCACAGGGGACCAAAGTGGGGCCCATAGAAGCCATTTTGACTCTTGGGTTCCCCTCCTCCTTTGGCCTCATCCTCCCCCTCTTGAGCCATTTGGTTGTCACCTGCTTTGTCTTCAGCATAGGCCACTGTGTAACAGAAGCCGTTTGCCAGGGTGGGAGTGGGTGGCTAGCGGGGCCTCTGGCCTGAGAGGCGAGGGGGTTTGGATGAGGTGGGCACAGCTCCACTCCAGCCCTTTGCTGTCCCGTGGCCCTGCTGACTTGTCTGTCCTGGGTTGCTTGGTTTTGAACTTGGGTTGCTAGTTTTAGTCATACTCTTAACACAACAAACTAAAATTTTGTTTGGCCACAGTTTTTCATACATCCATCACTTGTACATTTCTGGGGGTTTCCTCTCGTTACTGTTTATGGAACCACAGTAAACCCCACGTCTGCATGAGCTTTCTCATGCATGTACTTCCAGCGTCTTCATGGCAGTTTCTGTAACTGAGAGATGTGATGATCCTCTAGGAATTAGTAAGGCTTAATCCCCATTAGAAAGTAGTTGGGTCCATCCTGTCTCTCTGTCTGTTTTATCAGCCAGTGAGGAAATCCCATTGAAAGCAACGTTCACCAAATGGGCTGCCCAGCCAACCTGAGGGACGTCAGGGTTTATAGGATTGGGAGCATCCTATAGGGTTCCTCTCTTCATGCTGACAAGGTTTAGGGCAGGTTGTCCTGTGCAGCTGGGCGGCTGTCAATATGGTTGAGTGGGGGCGACAGAGGTGGGTGGTGAGCGTCCTCTTGGGCTCCAGGCCAGCCAGTGGGACCCTGGCACAAGACAGAAAGCCTGCGGCCCTGGGGCTGGCAAAGGTGTGGGAGTAGGGACTGCCCTTCTTGAACCACAAGGCGTGCAGTTGCTTTTCGGGTGGCAGCAGAGGGCCGGATGCAGAAAGCTTAGGGTTACTTGGTGACCAGCAGGGGCTACGTGCCTCCTGACCAGGCGACGGTGGCCAGGGAAGCCGCCTGCACTGACTGCGTGGTGCACCCCCAGAACACAGCATGTGGAGGGATCAGACAGGCCAGGGCTTTGTACATCGGGGAACAGGGGCTTGAAGGACCCCCGACGGGGCCCTGGGAGGGGCCATAGTGCCACACTGAACCTGGGCACCGTGTCTCGGCACAGGTGTCAGATTTATGGGAATGTTTAAGCAGCCTGCTTCTTCTGGACTCCTGGGTTTATAAACTGTGCTTATTTTGCTTTTGCATTCATCAGTGTAGCAAAGATGTGCTGAGCCCCTCCCGTGGGCCAGTGCCCAGCTGTGCCCGGGCCCCACACACCTGGCAAAAGCTGTGCCCTCCTGGACTCCACCTTGTGCATACAGGCACTTAAGGAATGCCTTTGCTGACAAAGACTTTTATTTTAGCCTTAGTTTCTCTGGAATTGTTTGTTTTGAGATTGAGTTACTGGTAAATATGTGACCCGGGGTAGCCGGGCTGGCGGCTCTGCATCCTTCCTCCGAGGGGCCCTGGGGAGAAGGTTGTGGGACTGGCCGCGTGGCTGGTTTCTCCCCCATTTCCTGTCGGACCCCTGCCTCATAGTCCCCATGTCTCCCTACCCTAGTCATTGTTTAGAAGATGCTTCTGGAAAGGGCGATACTCTACACCCTTGTGACCCTGGGCCACAAACAGCAGGGAGGCCTGCACACACGGAGTCAGAATGCCATGGCTGGACTCAGCGTCTGAAGCCCAGGGCCTGGCAGTGGTAACAGGGAGGGCTGACTGCCAGGTTCCGCTCGTATCAGGAGATGAGCACAGCTCCTTACGCCAGAATGCGCAGCGAGTGACGTGACATTTGTTTGCGGCTCTTTTTTCTAGTGACACAAAAGAAGGGAAGCCTGGTGTTGGTGGATTCATGCCCTTTGGGTTCTCTGGTGTCCTGTCGGGGGCAGCGACTTGCTTCTATGCCTTCGTGGGCTTTGACTGCATTGCCACCACAGGTATGCCCGCCAGCCACTGCGGTCCCGGGTCCTCCTGCACCCCAGGCAAACAAGCCAATGCTTGCCATTTCCCTCCTTGCTGGCACGGTCTGGTCGTTGCTTTTTCACACATGAGCAACGTGTAGATTTGTAGCTTCTTGCCAACCCCTCCCACCCCCAAACCATTATCACATCCCCAAGTGTCAACTCCTGATGGAAGCTGCATCTTGAATAAGGCTAAGGTTCCGCTGTTAGAATGGGATCATAGCCGTGTGGCTGTGTCCTGATTTCATATCTGAGCATCTTCCGGGAGGAGTGAGGCCATTCACAACATTGTCATCCTGGCGGACTGAACAGGCCAGGCTTCAGTGAGCCTCCCAGATTTTCTCTGCCAAAGGAAACAAGTCTCTTCCTTGGCTGCATCACCACATTCAGGCCGAGAACACTGTTGCAGGGCCGTGGGCTGTCTGATGTGTCTTCCTGAGCACCACCCCTCCGCTCCCGGAAGCCCAGGAGGCCCCAGTACCCACAGGGCTGAGCGCTGGAGGGAGGTTTCTCGTAGTGTCACGTGGGTTCCCAGGCACTGAGAGGCCTTGGGTGTCATGTGGGCAGATACACTGCCTCTTGCTGTGTGCCCTCCTCCGCTGACCCCTTGTGCTTCTAGGTGAAGAGGTGAAGAACCCACAGAAGGCCATCCCTGTGGGGATCGTGGCGTCCCTCCTGATCTGCTTCATCGCCTACTTCGGGGTGTCGGCTGCCCTCACGCTCATGATGCCCTACTTCTGCCTGGACAATAACAGCCCCCTGCCCGACGCATTTAAGCACGTGGGCTGGGAAGGTGCCAAGTATGCAGTGGCCGTGGGCTCCCTCTGCGCTCTTTCTGCCAGGTGAGAGGCCTTTCTGTGGTGGCTGCTCCTAGGGGTGGAACCACCAGCAGGGGTTAGGCTGTAGCAGGCCAGGTACAGCCATACGAGACACACATCCGCTGCCAGCATTCTTTACCCTTGAAATAGACCCAGTACCCAACCCAGCCTTGATCGTGTGGCTTTTCCCTTGTTGCCAGTATTCATCATCCCAAGAGTTGCGTTATTGAGGTTTTCAGCCTGAAGAACCTGAGGCTGGCTTTTCAGCATCATCTGCTTAGCAAGGGACTGGCTCTCCGTCCCTAAATCTGGCCACTGGAACAGGCCCCCTGTTTGAACACCATATTTTGGCCCTCAGTTTGGCTGTCATGCAGAAGCTACTTTGAAGAAGGGAATAAGTGCCTTTTAATGAGAAACATTTTCACCAATGGTATTTCCTCTTAGCCTGTATAAACAGAGCTATTTGGTAAATATTGATTTACCACAGGGAAATCTTCATGAATGCAGCGATGCTTGTATTTTCTGTTTGATTCAACTAGAAATAATTGCAGGAATAAATACAGTTTTCCATCTGTAAAAACTGTACTGGGTCTCATGCTAGTGTATGTTAGATAGATGTTCCCTATTCTTTACCTTAATCCTTACTCACAGTGTGTGCTCTTTCTGGGGTTGATTTATTAAATGCCAAGTCTTTTAGCCACAGGCCTCACCCAGCGTGGAGGGATGGCAGCTCTTGGTGAGCTCAGACTCCCTCTCCTCTGTGGTAAACCGAGCATGGCTGGATGTGGTGCCTTTATCCCTTATGAGCCAGGTTCACTCACGCGGTTTGCCTCTCCCCATCTAGTCTTCTAGGTTCCATGTTTCCCATGCCTCGGGTTATCTATGCCATGGCTGAGGATGGACTGCTGTTTAAATTCTTAGCCAACGTCAATGATAGGACCAAAACACCAATAATCGCCACATTAGCCTCAGGTGCCGTTGCTGGTGAGTACTAGAACTCATTTCACATGTAAATATTTTAACAATGGAGTCATTACTCTTTAGGGAGACATCTTGCGTTGTTCTGGTCTGTGAGTAATCCTAACTGGTCTTTTTAACTCCTGGTTTTTATACTTGGAGCCTGGTTCATTGAAAGTTGACTGACCTTTTGACAAAAGGCAGAGGCCCGTTTGACAGGATGGGAGAGAATTTTCGAACAGTTTGCACTCTGGTTTTCATCTCATTGGGCAGAGCTTAGAACACACAGTATTCTCCCAAAACCTTTCCCCCCCATTTCTGAACGTTTCCCTGAGTAGTCAAGGGCAGGCTGACACCTTCCTGCATGACACAGGCCAAGGGAGACCTCGCCAGTACCTGGAAATTCGGCGTCCATTTCTGAATTCTCTGGAAAACATGTGTCCCTTATGATCAGTGTTTTATGAAATGTGCCGCCTCTTCCCCAGAGAGTATTAAGGGTGCTGCTGATGAAGCCACTTGCCCCTAAGTTTATAAGTAATAGCAGACTCAGTGGAGTTTCATCTTATCAGATGAGCTCATCGCTGGGAGGACCATTTTGATGGATGAAATCAGTGGACGAATCTGAGCCATGTAGGTGTTCCAGGGCCCTAGATGAAGGAAAGGAGAACCCCAGAGGAAGCTCACGTGCACACTGTACCTGTGGTTTATGTCTCCTCCTTTTGCGATCGCATTTCATGGCCCCGAAAGGCAGACGCCCGCCCCTTTCGCAATTGCATTTTGTAGCCCCAAAAGGCAGATGTCAGCCCACTGTACAGATGTAGAAGTGGAGGCCCAGGGAGGTGAAGTGAGGATGTGCACCCAGGACAGTGGAGCGGCCTTGGGATTCCAGGATTGTTTTTACGCCAAAGTAGCCAAGCTCCTTCCAGAGTCTGAGCAGAGCAGTGGGTCTTTTTGGCAAATTAGGGCATGTGAGATAAGTCACAATTTCTAACACAGCGACTTGTCAAATAGCCATTGGTAAGGCACTTGACCTTCTTAAATGAATGAATTATTCACTAAGTTTTATTTGCATTTATGCCTTTAGCAAACTGTGCTTAGTTTTGTGGATTAATATTGTATAATAAAACCTATTTTTAAATTATGAAACATTTTTTATGTGATTCTATGCTCTTGAGAGTGACCACAGTGGTCACATTGAGAGGCACTATGCATCAGAATGTGACCAGTATGTTTACAGGATTAAGGATTTGGAAATAATCATTGTTTTCTCAGGCTTTACCCAGAATTTGATCATATTAAAGACTGGCCTTAATTTCCTTCCCCTGCTGATAGAGGGAGATCAAATCATGCTCTTTGAAGTGACTGTAAAGAACATGCCATTCACAAAATCCAGGATTTACCCTTTTCATTTGGTGGGAGTGGTAAATAAGTATTTGGTTTTCTAAAATCACCTCACATGGAAGAAATTAGTCTCAAGTTTCCCGTGAGTAGGAACATCGGCATTTGTGGCATGCACAGTTGGGCGCTGTTCTGATTACCCAGAAGGCCCTCCCTCATTGCTCTTTAATTTTGTGTTTTATTCTCCATTTAAATTTGTTTTAGTTGCAGTGATCTAGAGGGGCTTGAGAGATATTTGTGGAAAAATAATGGCTTTGTGTTTATATTTTAGCTTATGTTGATTGCATGTGTTTTGAAAATATCCCAAAGCAGATATAACCAAGTTGTTTTTTAATGAGTACTTGACATACACACCCACATGAATAGACACACATACTCTCACAACACTCACAAAAGATGTTCAGATAAGGGTGCAGGTTTTAATTCATTTTAAAGGCAAGGGACACAGTGAAGGGGCTGATATTATATTGTTTGAGAACAACTCTTCAGATTTCTTGCACGTGAAGTGACTTCACATGTGAAGAACTCTGCTTTCCTGCCCGCCTGCTTGGGTTAGGACTTCCTGTGAGTCCTCCCAGAGCACCAGACCTGCCCTTTATCACCCAGCACTGTTGTCCACTGATGCCTGTGTCTTGGTGGGGTACACTCAGGAAGGCTGGGGACTGTGGTCTGCCCTGTTCAATAGTGAGTACCTAGAACCCAATGATGGGCACACTCTGACCAGAGTTGGATGGATGGAAGATGGGTAGATGGATAGATGCTGAATGGATGGATGGGTGGATCGGATGGATGAATGGATAAATGGTTAAGATAGATGGATGAGATGGATGGGAGATGGGCAGATGGATGAGATGGATTGACGGATGGATGGTGAGTGGATGAATGGAAGATAGATGGACAGATGGATTGATAGCGAATGGATGGATCGATGGGATGGATGACGGATGGATGCACATGAGTCTGTGAATCAGCATGGTCAAGAGGAAGACACACAGGACTCAGAGTCATAAGAACCTAGTTCACATCCTTATACCTATGCTTATGAGCTGTGTGACCTTAGATGAGTCTCCTAACCTGTGTGAATGTTAACATCTATAATGTAGGGATGGCTTACAAAGTTGCCATTAAAATCACAAGAATGAAGGGATTCTCTATACAAATGTTAATGATGATTACTGTCTGTTGAGAACTGTGTCTGTGATTTAATCACAAGCTTAAAGGGAAGCTTGACTTCCCTTTAAGCTGTGTCTTTCCATGGGAAGGCCAGGGAGGGGATGGGAGTAAAAGAAGCCCCCTTCGCTGCCCTGGATGGTGGGCAGCTGTGGTGGTCCTGGTTGTCAGTGCATGCAGACGGCCCTCCACAGACCCTGGTGTCTGTCTCTTCCCAGCTGTGATGGCCTTCCTCTTTGACCTGAAGGACTTGGTGGACCTCATGTCCATTGGCACTCTCCTGGCTTACTCGTTGGTGGCTGCCTGTGTGTTGGTCTTACGGTATGTATGGCTTTTTGGGGTTTCATGACAGAAATGCAGATGCACCTGGTAGCCTTTTCACAGTTCAGCTATGGTTTATGTGATGAATGAAACTTTTAGGTTGGTGATAGCTCCATTGGGAGCTGCCAAGGAGAGGGGAGGACCTGGGTTGAGAGCCCAGTTAGGAGGACGTCCTTAGCAAGAGTTGGGTGGCCCCTCACCCGCCTCTGTCAAGTGCCCTCATTTTTAAGGCTAAATGTTGGGTGGATAGAGACAGATTCTTGGTCCAACTATTAGGCCAGGATCCTGGGATCAGAATGTTTGAAGACTGATTGCAACTTGGTTCAGATTCTTGGGACAGAGAGGATTGAGGGCTGCCCTGGTAGGACTTAGGAAAACCCAAGGCCTGTGAAACCCAGGTCAGCGTAATGCTTCTGCAGCTTCGTTGCACTGTGGTTGGAGGAATGAATCCCATTATGTAGCATGGGGTGCCCTAGGTTGATGTTCAGAGACACTGTGGGGTCGGCTTGCTGTAGCCTGATGGGGGCCAGGCAAGCTTCTCACAGTCGCAGTGAAGCTGCTCTGGGCCTAGGCTTGGTGTCTTGGTGTTCTCACCTGCCCCAGCGCCCACTCCCAAAGCGCATCCGTGTGCAGCTTCCATCCTGAGAACCTGTGCTCATGGAGACGCTCAGCACTGGTCTCCCCTCAAGAGCCTCCTCATTTCTTTTCAGGGATTCCCGCCTTCAAGGCCATTGATTGCATTTCCAAGGTGTTCAGCAGCTGATGCACATAAAACCCAGGCTGAGCCTTAGCAGAAGCTCTTTAGAATCAGCTAAGACTATTGGGGACCCCTTATTCCTCCCAAGGGGCCTAATGCTAGAATATTCTCTGAGGTCCCCCACTTTCTTAATTGACCGAGTGGGGTTGCACAAGTGAATCCGTACAAAAATGGTTAATATCTTTATATTCCCTCTTAGAATTGATTATATGCAAAATAATTCATACAGCACTCTGTGTTTCAAAGCTGGTGGAAAAGATTTGCACTCTGTTCATTTTGGGTGGGAAGATGAGGCACCTCATTCAGGATGGATGCTCCACTAGCAGGTAGCTCGTGTCTTGGAAATCACGCTGCAGGCTCGGCCCTCCAACCAGCCACAGAGAATTATTTACTCTAAGGTACTTGGAGTTTTAAAATAAATTGATCCAATTAAGTCACACAAACAGAATTTCTCAAATCCATCCAGCCTGCAGCCACATTTCTCTGGCTTTCTGTGCCAAGTAGGATCCCAGCGTTATTGCTTCCTATTTCTCTCCTTCCTTTTTGCTTCCTACAGCAGTAATTTTGTGGGAAGTGGCCTAATATCTTTAGCATCTGAGGGCCGCTCCCACTTCTCAGAGCAAGAGAGATCCTCTCAGAGTATTCCTCTGGGCTGCTCATGGTGGAGGTCATGTCGCCCCGAAGCAGAGACCATGGAGGATGTTCCCCAGAAGCAACAGCGGGAGGTGGTGTTCCCAGTCTCTCCTCGTCTGTCTACAATGCAGCATCTGACTATATCCTTCCCATTTTATACCTTGTGTCCCGGGCAGCTCACTTTGGAGGCTTATTGAGAACTTGAGTTGGTGCATGTCGTTTTGCTTGAAGCGGATGATGGCGGTCACGCAATACCTTTCTTCCCAGGTATCAGCCAGAACAACCTAACCTGGTATACCAGATGGCCAGTACTTCTGACGAGTTAGATCCAGCAGACCAAAATGAATTGGCAAGCACCAACGATTCCCAGCTGGGCTTTTTACCAGAGGCAGAGATGTTCTCTTTGAAAACCATACTCTCACCCAAAAACATGGAGCCTTCCAAAATCTCTGGGCTAATTGTGAACATTTCAACCAGCCTCATAGGTAAGAGCTAGCCCTTCCCTGGGGCCTTGCTTGTTGGCATGGCATGGTTTCTAGGCAGTGGAGCTGGAGCTGGGGGAAGGTGCCAGAGAAGATGAGCGTCTCTCTTGCTCCTGGACTGGGACATAGTTACTCTGTGTTAACTGTAGTTGATGCCTTTGGAAATGGAGCCTCTCTCTCCACAAGTTTAGGGGAGAGCAGCGGATGCCTGTGGGAAATTGAGAAATGGTTGAGTTGCAGCTTGCTCTGTCTTTTCCTTCCCCCTTAGCTGCTCTCATCATCACCTTCTGCATTGTGACCGTGCTTGGAAGGGAGGCTCTCGCCAAAGGGGCTCTGTGGGCAGTCTTTATGCTCGCAGGGTCTGCCCTCCTCTGTGCCGTGGTCACAGGCGTCATCTGGAGGCAGCCCGAGAGCAAGACCAAGCTCTCATTTAAGGTGAGCAGCTCGGCCTAGGGAAGGAACCCTGGTACACAGACCCTGGCCCTCCTGATGCCTGGCCAGCCCTGCGTGGGCTCAGCCGGGCCTGGGTGCTCCCGAGGAAGGTTTTTGCCAGTCAGCTTCAGGTAATATGGGGCAGGGGCCCTGAAGGCACAGAGAGGACCGGACCCTGGAAGGAGGCAGCAGCCCTCCTCCCTTGGACGTTTCCCTGAGTAGTCAAGGGCAGGCTGACACCTTCCTGCATGACACAGGTCAAGGGAGACCTCACCAGTACCTGGAAATTTGGCATCCATTTCTGAATTCTCCGGAAAATAAATGTCCCTGTGATCAGTGTTTTATGAAATGTGCTGCCTCTTCCCCAGAGAGTATCAAGGGTGCTGCTGATGAAGCCACTTGCCCTTAAGTTTATACATAATAGCAGACCCAGTGGAGCAGTCCCTCTGGGGTGGTGGGATGCTTCTCGTAAATGTCTGCTCAAGTTGATTGCATGAGTTTTCCAAGCCTTGGAGACAGGCAAGGCTTCTGCATTTTTAGATTACACAAATAATAAAAGAGGTTGTTGGCCTTAGAGGTAAAGTGGAGGTCCATCTTCTAGTCCTTTCTTTAGCAGGAGAATCGCAACCGAGAAAAGTGAGAATGGAGCTCACTTGGCCATTCAGAGCTTAGAACCAAATCCCCACCTACTAAGATGTACCCCTGGGTGTGTTTGTCTGTGTGTTTGGGTGTGGGCTGTGTGTGGGGGGTGGGGGTGGGGATGGGCACTCCCTCTGTCTTCCCCAGCTCACCCGACAGTCCCCGTCACTCTCAGGTGTGCTGCCTTTACTAGACAGTTTTACTAAACTATTGGAACTGGTGCCACTGCCGTGGACTGAGGCTGCCTTCTGTCTCTGCAGGTTCCCTTCCTGCCAGTGCTCCCCATCCTGAGCATCTTCGTGAACGTCTATCTCATGATGCAGCTGGACCAGGGCACCTGGGTCCGGTTTGCCGTGTGGATGCTGATAGGTATGTGATGCCGCTGCCAGCACGTCCAAGATCCTGGCTTCTCTCGGGGGGCCTCCCTTGTTTCAGATTTCATAACAGAATGACGCACATGCAGTCAGCAGCTTTCTCGAAGATAATGCTGAATCCCTGGTAGGCTGTGAGTCCTCTCCTCCCTGTTAGATACTTTTTGTTTTCATTGCTTCTTGCCCAAACTATTTATTCTGTTGGGCAAGACCTTGATATTAACAGGAACAAGGTGATGAGTCTGCTGCAGATAAGGTACCAGTTATTTTCACCCCAGACAGGAAAGTCTGGCCTGTGCCTCCTGGCCCCCTGGCCTGCCCAGCGTCAGATTGGTACGGGCACTAGGCCCAGGCGGGGTGGGTGTCATGGGCTCCTCTGTGATGGCATCTTCTCTGTGGAAGGAGAGTGCTTTGGAGCCTATGGGAGATGCCGCTGGGGTAGGGAGCTTCCACATGAGATAGATCACCAGGGGTGGGTGCAGCCTGTGGGGCCAGCCGAGTCCCACCCCTCTGGGCGTCTCGCCCCAGGGGCTGGAGGGGAGGAACTCATTTCCTTCCCCTCAGCATCTGAGTCATAGTGCTGATAGCCAGGAAAGTGGCCCTGGCCGTTGCCCCTCAGGACCATGTCCCTACCGCCTCGCAGCCCCGAGTTTGCATGCTACAGGCAGATGGCTGCTGCCTCATCTCCCAGGGCCCTCAAGGGTTGCTTTTCCTCCAGGAAATACTTTGCAGCCCGTTGTCTGCTGGCACCAGGGTGGGTCCTCATTCTTTGCAAAGTCCAGCCTGTTAGACAGACGTCTCCTAGAGCCTTTCTGAGGAAAAGCTGCGCACAGCTCACTGTGGCCACTTCCTCCAGGCCTGGTGAAGGCAGAGGGTGCCTCTTCCCAGGATCCCTGTCAAAGTCCCTGTGTTCATGAGCCTGAGCTCCTTTCCTGGGCTCTGGGTGGCTGAGTCCTTGCTTTAAGGCCTGTTTTCCTGTGTCAGCTACACAAGGTGGCCCCAATTACCTGGGACCGTCTAGCCACAGTCCCTGGGCAGGTGGTTAGAATCATAGGTCCTGGACCCACTCTGGAGTCCTGCGTGCAGGAACAGGCTGTGGACTCCTGTGTGAAGTCCATTCCTGGGGCTCAGTGTCTCCTGCAGTCTGACGGTCAGTTATGTGGAGGAAACAGGGCAGTGGGACTGTCCAGGCTGAGAGCCTAGAGACCTCCAGCGCCTGCGGGAAACCCCATCTCCATAGTGCACATTCCTGATACTCTCGTGGCCTCAGGGGGCATCAGGGGGTTAAGCTGAAGGACCCGACGGCTTCTGGTGGCCCTGGCCCAGCTGCTGTGTCTGCTTAGGAAACGCTGCAGCATAAGGCCGTCCAGAGGAATGTAGGGCTTTGCCAGATGTCAAAGCAGACAGTGGCCTTCTTGTGGCAGCTGCTCCAGATGTGGAAAGGTCACAAGGGCGGCTGGCTGCGGGCTCATGCCAGGCAGGGGCAGGCCGCCCGAGAGGGTTTGCTGTGGGCCCGCCCTGGGCTCTGAGCCCTGCCTGCGGTGGTGCATCTGGCGCTCTGTTCACGCCCGTCTCTGCTGTCGGCCCACAGGCTTCATCATCTACTTTGGCTACGGCCTGTGGCACAGCGAGGAGGCGTCCCTGGATGCCGATCAAGCAAGGACTCCTGACGGCAACTTGGACCAGTGCAAGTGACGCACAGCCCCGCCCCCCGGAGGTGGCAGCAGCCCCAAGGGACGCCCCCAGAGGACCGGGAGGCACCCCACCCTCCCCACCAGTGCAACAGAAACCACTTGCCTCCACACCCTCACTGCAGCCGAAGGTGCAATTACTTGACCTGCAGCCCCAGCCCACCCTCGGCTCTGCAGCCAGTTCTTCAGGCCCTGGTCACCTCCAGACAGCTGCCTGGCCGGGGCCACTAGGCTGCGGCTGGCCACTGTGTCTCCTCACTTGTCTGAACAAAGCAGTTCCTCCCCTACCAGCTCAGCCCCGAGCTGCCGCAGCCGCAGGCAGAACGGAGGTCACCTTCTCTCCTTATCTTGGGAACCAGGCCTTCCTCCCCGGGGACTGTTCTGGGATTGAAATTGTGCATACTCCAAACTTTCGCAGCCATCTTCCCGCTCAGCCCCAGACACCCAGCAATCAAGCCAGATGAGTACCACAAAACAGTGTGTCCCCAGCAGCTCCCCACCCCAGAGCCAAACGACAGTAGTGCACTTAAAAAGGAGAATCAGGCCTGTTGTCCTTCTCCCGTTGCATTCAGATGGGTCATTAGGGCCGGACCTTGCTTGCCCCTTGGCTTCTCAGGGCTTTGCTCTGACACCATGACAGCTGCCCGGGGCTCGGCAGGGGGGCTGAGGGCAACTGGCTCCTCTCAAATGAGGAAGAAGGGATCACTCCCATTAGGGCCTGCTTTGCTTATGCATGTGTGTGCACATGTATGTAAACCAGGGACCTTCTTCAGCTCATGGCCTCCAGGCCTGGGCCGGTTCTTGCTGCTCCTGCCGTCTCCCCCGACTGGCTGTGTCCTGAGTAACTGGAACATGAGACTGTATTTGCAGGACTGGCCCCATGGTGGCCGAGTTAGAAGTCTGTTTCCTGTGAGTCGCCAGTGTTCACTCAGTCTTGCCCTTCCATGCTTTGGAGCCGGTCTGGTGGCTCCTGTAAGGTTCTTAAGGCTGGTGGCAGCTCAGTCTGGGGTCAGGACATGTCGGGGTCATGCGTTTCTGGCCCTGACGTGAGCTGTCTGGCCTCTCTGTGACATGATGAAATCAATCCACAGTCCATGAAATTGTGACACTCCACCAGATTAAGTTAGGGCATAACAGTAACTTGGAAATGGCCAAGTCATCACCCCTGCGGCTGTCGTATTGCTGAGATGCGTGGGTCACGGGGGAGGTGATTTCCAGGCATATCTCTCTCCCTTTTGTGTATCTGTCATCCGGATGCTTCGGACCCCATGCCTCTGCAAGTGGGAGAGACCCGAGCATCCTCCCCACCCCCATAGCGCCAGTGCACTCCAACCCCGCCTGTCTTGCCCGGGTCGGGGCCTGCAGCCAGCACCATTTCACACACACTCCTTGTAGATGGAAGCCAGAGGAAACCTGAACATGGGTGGAGCATTCCGTTGAGAGTCTACTTCAGGAGACAGAAGGCTCCACTGAGTCTACTTCAGGAGACAGAAGGCCCCTGCTGATGGGGAGGGAGAGGGACGTGGGCATTTTGGACACCAGGGGAAATGGAAATGCTGCTTTCAAAACTTAGTTTCCTTTCCATTTCTTCCTAGTCTGGCCTTTGACACAAATCTTGTAGAAGCCTGATAAATTGAGGGCACCTGTGCCCTCCCTGTGCCCCTCCCAGGAGGTTCTCGGAGAGAAGTGCAAGAATTTTTGAACATGCCAGTGGAGGGCGGGTGGACGGCCATGGGCGGGGCCTCCGTATCAGGCTGCTCACCTAGCTGGGAGCTTTATTCTGATCTCATTTTGAATGTTCCAGAGGGCGCATCGTAAGAGCCCAGAGCTCCGATTTCCAAAGAGTGGTATTGACATTTATGGAGATTGGTGCTGTAACGTATTTTGAATAATACTAACTTATTTTGTTGGGGTTTTGGTTGTCTCTTGCTTAGGACCTGGTAGTTATTTGCTTGATTTCTTTTTTCCATTATTTTCTACATAGGCAAGAAAAGTGAAGTGGGAGAGAATTGCTTTTTTTTTTTTCTTTGCTCTAGTTTTTCTTTCTGGCTGAAATTTCCATGCAAGACAGCACCCGATGGACTATTTAGAGTTGACATTTGACATGTCAGTGGGCGCCATGGATCATTCTGTAGATTGAGAAGGTGTGTCTCCCCTGCTCCGAGTCTCCTCATGAGAGCGCGCTGACAGCTGGGAGTCTGTGGCCTTCCTCACGCAGAGGCCTTAAAGCCGGACACAGAAGCACGCCTAGGCTGGGCAGGGATGGGACACCCCCCGTGCCCCCTCCTTAGAGGACGGGCTTCCTAGTTAGGAACGGACACGTAGGGGTGCCTTGCATAATAGTTCACTGGTCACCGTGCTTTTATGAGTAGTGTTTTTGTGCAGTTGCCAGGGGTTTTCTCTCTGCAAGGGGAGTGATTTAAGCAATGGTGTCTGGAGTAAGCCTCACAATTTTAATAGACTTTTTCTTATCATATCCCTCATTTCTTTCCCTGAAATAAAAATACACACAAGCGAAAAAAAAATGATAGTTTCACATCTCTTAGTTCCCTTGCCCAAACAAGAATATTCTTAGTTCCGCTGGCCAGGATTTTCCTACATGGTCAGAACTGACACATTACTAGAGGCACACCCACCAAGGAGTATTGTGCCTACTTTTATCTGTGCACCAGCCACAAATAAATGCCCACATTGGAAAGACCCATTTGTGATGGGTAAATATCCCTTCCTGTCTCCCACAACCCCTGTGACTGCCCTGCATGTGTTCATGACCTCCGAAGGCCCCAATTCATGAAGCAGCAAACCCAGCAGATCTCCAGCCCTCTGCCTCAGGACCTCTGCTGAAGAGGGGGATGAAGTGGGTCTCCAGGGAGGCAGCGGGGGCCTTGTTGGCAGCTGGCTCAGGAGCCGGCTTACAGGAGGGCAGCTCTGCAGTTGGAGGGGCACCATCCAGAGGAGACCAGGCCTCTGTGCACCCCCCCTCCACTTATCATCCCTGCTCACACCCTCTTGGCCAAGGCTTTGTGCATCGGATTTATTTTTCCAAATGAAGAGGACAGAGCGATAGATGCATTTTCCTCAGGCTGTCTCAGAAAGGTCACTAAATGTATACTGTTGTCAGAATTGCTGAGATCTCCCCCCACTTTTGTTTTTTGCAGTAGCAAAAACTCTTTCCACTGCGACTTCTTTTATCTATCTCAGGCAACCAGCCACCTGGTCCCTTGTGCTGACTCTAGCACAGTGGCCAGGATCCGATACGAGTCCTGGGGTGGTGGGGGCAGCGGGCTTCTCCACCTACCCCAGCCACCAAAGCCCTGACGCACTGCCTCCTGCACCTTCAGCACATCCGTGTGCACAGCTGGAAGGGTGCATGGCCCGCCCACTTTTGTCCAGACGGGTGGAAATGCTGATGATCCCAGCTCCTCCCTGCCGTGCCCCTGCCACGGAGCAGGCATTGTGAACTGGCTGGTGTTTGCAGTCCCACGTGGTGTGGTCTCCAGCCCAACCCATGGTGGAGACTGGAGACAGGGCAACGAGTCCTGGTGGGAGGCACGTGGATATGCCCCATAGGGGCCCCACCCAGGCTTATAGGCAAGGTCCTGGGCACTGCGTGACGCAGGACTCAATGCTGAAGCAAGCCTGCCTGGCTCTGTGCCAGGGCCCCCTTCTGATTCACACATCCCATTTTTACACAGACCCTTCTTAATAAAGGCTGACAGTTCTGTTGGCAGCCAAGAACCCACACCATGAAGACAGGGAGTGAGGGGCCTTTGTGCCCAACCCCAGCACAGCTGCGTTCTGGGGTGTGTGAGAGGCATGTTCGTGTCTGTGCGCTGGTGGTCTCGTGAGACAGTTCCGAGGATGGGGGAATTGCTGGGTGGTGGGGGCGTGAGGCTTGTATGTGGAAC
Source organism: Hylobates moloch (assembly GCF_009828535.3). Taxonomy (NCBI): domain Eukaryota; kingdom Metazoa; phylum Chordata; class Mammalia; order Primates; family Hylobatidae; genus Hylobates; species Hylobates moloch. The sequence goes on from NW_026652279.1 coordinate 91,404,599, forward strand.
TGATGCAGAGTTCGCCTGCAGACGGATCTGGATATATGTTATGTATAACTGTTACGTGTAATTTAAAATATATCTGTTTGCCATCGTCATGAGAAGATTATATGTAAGGCTCTGAAGGGAGAGGGAGATGTATATTCCGCCAGGCTCCTGTGGACTTTGAGTCATGGAATTGATTACTGTTGATCCAGGGGTGCAGGAAGCTACACTCCATGTGTCATCACGCTTATGACTCCTAATGGATTTTTAAGGCAAAAAATGTCAGCCGACTCCATCTTCACCCCTTGATTCCTCGAGTCCAGCCTTTCTATGCCAGTGCTTCACTGAGCCACAACGCTCTCGCCATCGGGACCCGGCTGGGCCTGGAGTCTCGGGGCACAGTTACCATGGAGCCCTCCTGGGTCATTCTACAAATGTGCTGAGTGCCAGCTGAAAACCCCACAGGAGATGGAGTACCTTGGCCAAGCTTAAAGAGAAGATTTTCTCAGGGTATCTATTAGTATGTCCAGCAGGGTCAGGAAGCAGGATGGAAAGATGCATTCAGACTGTTAATTTATTAACAAGGCAAATGATTTTGTGTTTCTTGATGACAGACTATTAAGTTTGGGACTTATTTTCCCATTTGAGAAGTTATAATATATATTTAAGATAAGTTTCCTGCTTAAGTTGTGCCTTTCAGCTTCAACGAGTTTAAGGAGCACTAAGGGTAATGATACCATTGAGGGTTGGTTTATTATCAAACCTGAATAGCTGTGGTTTCTCCAGTAAATATTTTCTTCTACTGAACATGGAGCCATTATTAAGAGTTGTGTGTTTTTTATTATGTATATTTGTATATTTTTTTGCTTGTTTGATGTTCTATTTTTCTAATAGTTTTCTTATAGTTTCTTAAGGTTGTGATACTAGATTTAGATTCCGATGCTAACTGCAAATCAGGTTGGTCTCTGCTGGGTCTCTCCTGCTTTTATTTTACTTTAAGGACAAGTGTAGTTGTCATCCACCACCTTTCAAAAAATGTGAAACTGTCCTGCCTCCCCTTTTTGCTAACAACACTGTGTACATTGACAACTTCCTACCATACTTTATGTTGTAAAATCAAACTATTTCGTGGTACATTATCTCGTGCTTCTGCAAATTCTAATAAATTCTATGGCTTCCATGTGTGTGGTGTGATCTCAAGAATCCTAGCGGGTCTCTCCTGGGACCCAGGCCTGGCAGTGCCCCATGGAGAGTCCCAGATCCCGCTCTGCTTCCCCACAGCCCGTGAATTTAGTCCCATCTTCTCACTTTCCTGTAGCCATTTGGGGAAAATCCTTATTCCACAATTTGAGCCTCAACCAGAGAATCCCTTGAGCCCCCATTTTGGATCTCTGATACTGTCTGCATATTTATTTGGCTTTGGGGCCACAGAAGTCTTCCTTCCAACCAAGCTGTTGGGGGGTAAAGCAGCTCAGAGGCTGCCATTTGTCAGGCATTTGCTGAAGGACTTGGTCTCCGGCAACAAAACGCCCTCGCCCGTTGCCGCCCCAACCTGTGCTGGCCTGCACACACACCATCCTGTTAGAGGGAGCAAAGTGCATGCAGGGCAGAGGGGCTGTGGGGGAGTGTAGCTATCCTGGTAATTGTTACTATCTCACTCCCTCAACTCCCTTGAGAAAGGATCCATTTTTTGCACTAGAGGCAAATTCAGTCAAGTGGGCCTTAATTCTCAGACAGTAAAAGGCAGTGATTCACAGCGGCTATACCAGAAGATCTGCTGCCCAGAAGATAAGGTTTGACCTTTGAGTTTTGTCAGCTGATGGATGGTGCTGAAAGCAGACACCCAGGGAGCTGTGCAGAGGGGAAGGCAGGCGAGCTGCTCTCCGGTCCCCAGCGTGCCTATGATCTGGAATATGGGATGAGCATCTGCACCTGAAAGCATCATGCACATTTCATGTTTCTTGGCCACACAGAAAGCCAGACCACAGAGCTTGCGCGCTGGGTAAGCAAGATTGTGCAGCATGCACCTGGGACACAGGTTGGGCGTGGTCTCTGGCCCGGTGTAATTACTGCGGGAGGTTCTGCTGATGCAGAACCTGATTCACAAAAGGGGCCAGCTTTGCAAAGCAGCCCAGAGAGCCTGATAGGTTCCAGAATTGGGAAATAAGCACGGGGCATGCCTTGTTCCTGGATTTTTGTATGTGTCCTATAGGAAGGCGACCTCTGGTCCCTAAGGATGACTTTGAGCCAAGTGCAAGATGGACCCCAGGTCCTGCAGCGCCACACTGCCACCTAGTGGCTACTGCTTGGTGCCGCACAGGCAGCTCGAAAAGGCCATGCCAAATCTTTCAGCAGTCTCTTTGAAAACCCTGACCAGTGGCTCCTCAAGGTCCCGTGGGGCGATGCCAGGCTGGAGGCTTGAGGGACACCACCTGGAGAAAGTTTTCCCTTGCACAGTTTGGTTATGAAGCACCTCTGGTCATTCAAAAGCTGCCCCCAAATGGCATTCGCAGCAACGAGAAAGCCTGTGGAGCCATGGCCTGGGGTGCTGGCCTGGATTCCAACTTCAGCCCAGTCCTTACACCACACAGACCTGGGCAGGGTCTGAGGCTGCAGCAGGGAGGGCTGGAACCAACTACAGATAATCCCATCAGACCCTGTTCAAAGGGAACACTTCAGTTTTACCAAATTAAGCCTGTCCACTCAGCCATAAATACAGCCATTTAAAAAACACAATGTGAGGAAAAGTCTTCAGGACTGAAACAGGCAGCATGTCTGCTGATGAGGGGAACAGCTTTTTGGCTCTTGGTGTGGCTGAGCACTTAATCCCAGTGGATTTGAGACTGCGTGGGGAAGAAAAAGCTGTGCTGGGTAGGACTTTGCCATGGATGCTTTTAAATTCCCCTTAAAACAACGCACCTGATGAGTGCCAGCTGGTTCAGAACCGCTGTTCCCACAGTGCAGGAGGAGGGACGAAGCCCAGTGCCTGCCGTGTGAATTTGGCGGTGCAGTCATGTGAGAAGCTGCTATGCACAGCCAGCAGCTGCGTGGCAGGTGCTCTCTTCGTGTCTGTGGTGTGAGTGCCTTAGAGGGAGGAGGCATGGGCACCCAGGAGGTGTGTACACATACAAGGGACAGGGCCGTCTGAGCTCAGAGCTGCAGGGCATCCCGACCCTGCCTGGAGCTGGCACTGGAAAAAACTTCCCGACTTAGTGAGCGAGGAAGATTGGCCTGCATCATCACGCTGCGGTGAGAGTGACCCAAGCGTGGCCCTCAGAAACACCAGATGTCTGTCTTGGTTTTATTTTATGAGGTTTGGGGCAAGAGGTTTGAGAGATGCAGACCGGCTAACCAAAACGTATTTAGCAAATTTAATTTAAGTGAATTAACATGCTCTGTCTTAACCACCAGAGTGGCTTGCCAGCCTTCGGGATTGTGTGTAGAGTGTGTGTATGTGTGTGTGTACGTATTTAAGCGTTTGACAGACTCTCATGTGGGCAGGATCCTCACCGCTTGGTGGTTACGGATGAGGTGACAGGGTGCAATCCCAGAGTCATTGCTCGAAGCGTACACACTGATGCAGCAATGGCTTTGAGAACATCCTTCAACTCCAATCGCGGGTGGGAAGCTGTCCAACCACTTGGTTTCCACCTGTGCTTAACTCTGTAACTCCCTTCTTGCTAGAGGGATGCAAGTCTCCCATGAAGGGAGAGCCAGGCTCTCAAGGTTCCTTGGCACAGAGGAGGGCAGTGAGTTGACTTCCAGAGTCTCCTCTGCCTACTGCAAATGAGCCGTGGAAGGGGACACCATTCTCCATGGACAGTGGAAAGCTGGCTCTAATCTCACCTCCTGTTCGTGTTGGTGGCTGCCACCCATTTGCTCCTTTGTTATGTGGAGGTGCTGCCACCTGCCTTGTTTACCGCATAAGGTGGGGTAAGGACAATGGGAGGGGGTCATTATGAAAGTAAGTGAAGGGTGCTCAAGACACCCCAAAAGAAACAAACAGGTTAGGACACATGGCCAGGTAGATTATTAATAACTAGATTGCCATCGATACACGGGGATGACCCAGAGGTGGCCCTGGGGTGTTCCCTGTGAGGTCCGGAAGTGAATTGTGTGTCTACAAAGGGTCTGTTGTTCACTGCTTGTTCAGGAGGGACTTGCTGATCTCCCTAAAACAGCTGCCACTCCCACAAACCCTGCAAAACCACCATAGGGAACCTGCGAACCCAGCTGTCTCCCTTGTGACGGTGCCAGACACCTGTGGGACACTCTGAGGTCCAGCTGGCTAAACCGGCTGCAGCCCAAACTGAAGGCCATCGGGATGGGGGGAGCAAGCACTTTCAGGTCGAAATGAGTGAATGACCTTTTATGTCCTCCTTCCAGCTAACTCCAGCACACCCTGGCATTGCAGAGCAGAGGCACTGAGCTTCCACGTCCAGGGGAGGGACTGCTCAAGCCCCCAGGCTGGAGGGGTGGGCGCAGGGATCTGGGACCTGCTGAGTCAGGGGAGAGGGGGGGTCTCTAGACTTCTCTCACAGACAATCGCCCAACCCCGGCACACACAGAAAAGGGGTCCAGCCTGCAAACGCCACCCTCGTTGCCTCCCTGCCTGGGATCCCCAGCCTGAGAGGGACAGGTCTCCAGTTACATCAAGTAGATACCGCAGAAAGTCCCTCAAGTTTATTTTAATAGGCTTTAGAGTTAAACACAAATATGCAACACAATGTGTAGGGGCAGGAAAAGGGATGTTGTGACCCCATTCATTCAACTAATCATGGCCAGGGCTGCCCCCACCCCCATCCATTCTGACATCCAGCCAGAACCTTGTCCCAGCATGTGGTGGGCAGGGGCGGCGGTGGGGGGCAGGCCGCCCATGCATCTCCCAAATGCCACGAAGAGACAGGTGGTATCTGGTGGGTCTGTCTGAGGCAGGTGCGGAGGCTGCAGCATCCGAACGTGGAAACATCGCTCCAGCCTGGAAGGGGACAGAGGCAGACGCCACGTGGAGAGAAAGCCGAATTCTGATGGTGTGGGGGGTGGAAGAATCGAGAAGGAGGCACAGCAGCTGCCGCCCCATGTGTTTCAGGAGCGGTGATGGCTCAGATGAGGAGCCATACATGATGGGTGTCCGTAACAAAAGAAAAAAAAACCCACGAAGCCAGGGCCACGTGGAAATTAGCTCAAGTACCCAAGGTCAGGGCGGGTTACGGCAAAGCTCTCACCGAAGTCCACCTAATGAGGAATTACTTAGTGCTAACAATGCTACAACTCTGACCACAGCAGCCTAATACACTGTACCACGTTCTAGCATCACACGGAAGTCAGTATTGCTGTGTAACTGCGTTTAGCAGGTGCGGCTATGTAAGCAGTTCCTAATTCGGACAGCTAAGCTGTAACTGAATTTGTGTTTGCAGGTTGTGCCTGCTACTAGAATAAATACTTGTGTACTTAGTCAATGTGGCATGATCTACTCTAATGGAATGCCCAACTCAATATCACAGTATCATGCAGAGCCACTAAAGCAAAGAGAAATGGTGGTGTTTCCATGTGGATTTACCGTGTATGTCCCCAGAAGGAGCAAGACCCTTGGAGGTTAGCTGGAGATGCACCTGAGGCCTGGAAGCCCAGCTTGGACTCATGCTAGGGCCAGGGACCATGTCTGCCTTCATGTTGGCCACACGCGTGCCGAGTAGGCGTGCCCTGGGCAAGCCGACCCCATCCGCGGGCTGTTTCTTACCCGTTCCGTGGCTCCGGCCCCTGCAGGACCCCCTCATGGTTCTTCTCGCCTTGGGCACACTCAAAGACAGGCCTGTGCTCAGGACAATTTTTGGGGGGTCTCAGGGAGAAAGTGCAGGGTCTTTGTCGCATACAGGAAACAAGGGCATCATCATCATCACCATATCTGTTAAAACTACTTCTTCCTTTTGTGTATCATGCTCCTAATCTTCCACACCACTACATGAGTACTGTTCATATCCTAATTCTACCATTTTAGAGACAGATGCCAGTCCAGGAGCTGGTGCCCCCTGGCTGGCAGTTTCACTGGGCTCCTCTGTTTGGGAGAACCTTCTGGGTCTAAGATGGGAGCACAGTCAGCAGCAGCGTTGCCTGATCATCCAGCAGGAAGTGGAAGTGGGTTTCTGGGTGGTCGTGTGATGATCTAGCACAGCTCAGAAATGGTCCCCCGGGACAGAAATGGTGTTTTTTTCTGGAAGCCCCTGCTAGAACCCCTGAGCCATCTCAGTGTGCAGTGAAGGGGTTGAGTTGTAGAACCAAACTGAAGGGGGGCTGCTATGAAATGGGGGCCTGAGGGTCCTATTTCAACGAGTTGATCTTTTACAGCATCGCATCAGAGTGAACCACATGGAAAGCTGGAGTGATGTTCCCCCTCTGTGCCTGGCCAAAATACAGACCTTGGCAACAATTTCCTTCATGAGGATGGAGCGCGAATGGGCGCAGTCATCTGCAAGGTCATCCTCACTCTTACTCAAAGGTCAGGCTCTGCCATGTTTTCCGGAGGGTGCAACAATAGCTTCATGACCGAGTCTGAGATGCCATTCAGGAAAAAAGCAAAACTTGTGTTTACAAGATTAGAGATGAGTCACTGTCATGAGTAACATCTGCAAAACTGCTAAACCCCCTTAGGGTTTCCCACTGCTCTCCCTCATCCGCTCATGACAGGAGTATCAATAATTAAAACTTGCGAATGGAATAATAGTGATCTCACATCATGTTGACTAAGAAGCTGATTGTTCCAAAGGCAGTTACCGTTCACAAATAGCTGGTGTTCGTATTAAAGAGAGTACCACTTGGTGGTGAGTTGAAAGGCGCTTCTTCTCTGTATCTTTTTTTTTTTTTTCCTTTTTCTATTTTGGGTAGAAATATTCCTGGGAAGCTAGATAGAAATGCATTTTCATTTCCCAATAATTCTTAGGCACAAGTTAGAAAACTGCTGACCTTCACTAAAATATGTCAGCACTTCATGTTATAAAAAATGAAATTCAGAACCGCAGCATGTGTATATACGTATATGTAAATATACACACATATCGGTGCAGTACACAATGATTATTCAATGTATATTGAAAACTGAGCTTTTTGTAACTAACCTGAAATTCTGCAGTGAAAGTTCATTGCTCAAGAACAATTGCAAGTGTCTTTCTTTTGGCTCTAACTATGGTAAAACGTTTGCACATCAGACTTTACCATTTACACCTTCCTAAGTGCCGACACCAGGGCAGTCTTAACACGGGGAATCAGAGGAGGACGCGCCTAGGATGCATTGGCAGCTACTGAGCATGCGCACAGGGCCAGCTCCGGCGGCACCGGGTCAGTGCTCCCTCAGGGTGGAGACCGGAGGACGAGAAGCCGGAGCTCCCGCAGGCCGTGTAGTGGCGTCATCTGGGTGTCGTGCTGACTCTGGCCGGAGAGGAGGGCCCCGAGGAGGAGCCGCGGTAAACGGGAGATGTGGGCGAGAGTTTAATCGGACTGGTCGGGTCCCCAGTTTGGAGCTTCCAAAGCAGCTCTTCATTGGTTCGGCTCAATCTCTTCTTCTCCTGGGTTTCCTTCTCAACATATTCCTGGAGGTTAGCATTTTCCTCCGACAGCTGTCTGCATGGGCACAATGACAAGTAAGTGGCAATCATGCTAGCAGACACTGAGCCTGAGGTCAGGACAATGGTGCAGGGCAAAGGGAGGAGGCCATGATGCCCGCAGGGAGAACAGGGACCAGGGTGACCCAGTGACCAAGAACTTTGGTTGAATCATGATTTCCATTTGGCCCAATGACGCATCTGTTCCCAGAGCCTCTCTGGCCAATACCCATCATCTCCCAGGCCCTCTGCCTGGTCAGGGAAGGCACTGGCTGTCCACTGGACAGGGCAAAGGCCAGCGACTGAAAGGAGGGAAGTGGAGAGCTGGAGTGGGTATGCCGCCCGGAGGCTGCGAAAGGAGAGACAGCCGTGCAGCTGGCAATTGACAATGACAACAGCACAAGAGCAGTGAAGAGCCGCGGGCCTTCCTGAGACTGCCAGGAAGCTGGGGGTGCCTTCTCCTGGCCTCCCTGCCCCAGGCTTGTGCCTCCATGACAGCAGGTGTCCTCCCCTGCTGGAAATGCTGCTCTAAGGCTCTGTGTCTGCCTGCTAGACTGGGAGCTCTGGAGGACAGAGGCCAGGGCTCTGCATGCTGAACTCCCAGCATCCAGCTGGTGCTAGGCACGTAACAGACGCTCAGTTAATGTTTGCCGATAAAGGCTGGTAGGTGAAAAAATGAATCCAAGTTGCTTGCTTTGTTGCAGTTTTGAAGAATGACAGCACCTTTGAGGAACCGACAGGAATAAGTACATATGCATTTTAAAGCTGGACAGACTGAGGTCCAGAAAAATCACCTCTGTTGGATAAAGTCTGCCACTTGCTCTGCTGACAAGGGCGCCTTTGCAGCTTCCGGAGCAAAGGCAGCCTGCTGCCTGGGGCACAGCCTTTCCTATGTGCCTCTGAGGTGAGAACAAAATGCCTGCACTAGGGGCTTAGTTATGGGGGCAATGGCTGTGCGTTCATTCATGCATGTGTGCAAGAGCGTATGTATGTGAGAGGATGTACATGTGAGAATAAGCATGTACCTGTGAAGATAAGCGTGCACATGTGTGTGTGCAAACATGAGGGCATGTGAATAGGTGTGAGGGATTGTATGAGTGTATGAGTGTGTGCATAAGTGTGTAAGAGTGGGTGTGCATGAGTGGGAGTATGCAAGTGTGTGTGTGAGTGAGCATGCAGTGCCTGTGTGAGTGCATGTGAGTGTATGCATATGCACGAGTTATGTGTGCAAGGGTAACACACCACGGGTGAGCGCTGATGAGCCTAGATGAGTTGAGTGGGCAAGGGTTCGGGCCTGGGTCTTACTGATATGGCTGAGCTCTCATGGAAGAGCAGCTGATGAAGCCAAAACCCTGCTTTATTCCCACATTGTGCTATGTGAGGGAGGAGCCTGAACAACCTTCCTTGAAAGCTGGAGCACCTCAGAGCAGGGCACCACAGGGACAGGCAAGACCTGGATGGAAATTGTGAATTTCTGGAAGTTGGAGTATCAGCCAGTTCCCAGCTGGTTCTCCTTGCCTAATCTCTTCCAAAAATAAACCCCTTCCCCTCCCAGTGCTGCAGGAGGACCCTGCTGCACACTTTTGCTGATTTCACCCATTTCTCCCAAGGTGGGGCCCATTGATATGTGGCCAGGGATAGGCAAGATGGCCACAGGAGTATGTTCTTGTTCTTCAGGTCTTGGGGGAAACAGCAAGAGACTGTGGGGAAAGACTCACAGCCCAGGGTGAGGGAAACTGGATGTTGCAACAAAAAGAAGCTCAGGAGGAAAGTCACTTTGTAGGTGACACCCAGCCCACCTACCTGGTGACAACTGTGTTTTGGTCAATCCTTGCTTTGAGGTCTTCGTTCTGCTGTTGGAGAACCTGGATCTTTTCTTCTAGGATAATGTTCTTTTCTGCCTACAAAGGAAACGGTGTTTAAGAAGTTCTAGCAAGGCCATAAAATAGGGAGTAAACCGGTGCCCTCAGCTCTGGGCATTGGAGGATTATCAAGAACAGCATTTTGCAAACATCAGTTCGTAATGCTTTAGTGATTGTAAAATCAGGTCAGAGGAATGTGACCAGCATTTCTTCTTTAAATGAAACAGAATAGAAAATGCCCATGTGCACCGTAGGTAGCAAATTTCAGATATTTTTATTTTATATATATTGTGTGTGTGTGTGTGTGTGTGTGTGTTTCTGATGTAAAATGTATTTCTTATAGTGAGTGTCCCCAGGCCCTTGCCATTGTCAGAGATAAGCCATGAATACCACTAGGACCTCGTTCAACTACTGGGTCTCACAGTTCTTCCCAAAGGGTCAACCACACTGCAGCAGCATCCTTGGCCAGCCGTGCATGCACGACATGACATTCTGAATCAATGGAGGGAGGAAATCTAAATAATGTAAGCATGCTTTTTCCTTTTGAGGCTACGGGCAGCCAGGAATGCAAAGCCCAAGAGCAGCTGGGTACATTATCCCCGAATCCCATCATCCATCCCATGGCTGTTACTCCCTGGCAATTGATGCCTTTCCCTGTTAGCATGTCCTCAAGGGCCTGAGTCCTAGCTGAAATACAGTTTGATTCTAAGACCAGTTTAGAAATAAATTATTTTCTGAAAAGAATGTGACAAGTTCACTGTTAATGTAGTTAATCTTTAAAGAAAACTGTCCCTTGTCCATGAACAGGACTTAGGAATCCTAGCCACAGGACTGGCCTCTGTCCCCCGTCTTTAGCAAGGCACCTCGCCCAGCCCTCACTTTTGCTCCCAGGAGATGAAGTGATCAAGTAGGTTCTTTTTGGCCTGGGAAGGTTTCTGGGATGAGAAGCCATATGGGCAGGCGGAAAGCCTGGAGCATGGCTAAAATCAGCCAAGTAAACCCAGAGGTTTGCTGGTGACCCGACGCAAATGGCCAAGCCAGGAGGGGGAAGATGGGTGGCTGCTCTCAGAACAGCTGGTCCCCACACTGGCAAGGCTGCAAGGCAGAGTTCAGCTGAGGTGAGTGCTGTCATATAGCTCCCCGCCAGCCCTAGGCCTGGCCTGAGCTGGGAAGTCCTGGGCTGCTGGAGGGTGCAGAGTGGTCAGCATCGCCCAGAATCTTGGCGACAATCCAGCATCACCCGGTCTGCCCCCATTAACTGCACCCGTGCAGCAAGAGATGTCTGCAAAAAGGGATGCCTCCAGAGAGAGAGGTGACATGGCCACCAAATGCAATGGGTGGCCCTAGATCAGCCCCTGGCTTGGTTATACAGATGCAAGGGACATTTCACAAATGGGGAACTTTAAAAATTCGATGAGATGATCAGTTCCTGCCTGAGATGGCAAGGTAAGGATATAAAACACTTATACAGTATAATATGTGGGCCATGTGTGTGGGTGGGTGTGTGCCTGTGCGCATGTGCACGCAGATACTGCCTTACAGAGAAAAAGTCCTGGAAAGTATAAGCACTGGTAGGAATATGATGTTATAATCTGCTTATTTTTTGTTTATCTTATTTCATAATTTTCCACAGTACACATATTTACTTTTGGTAGTATCAAAAGTTTATTTTTAAAGGAACAATAATAAAGAGAAAAAATAAGAATCTGAGATCCTGGGGCCAATTTCCAGAGCAAGATGGGCTGCCCTTGGAAGGAGGCTTCTCCTCCACTCCCTTTGCACACTTTTCTGGGACTCTAGCCCTGGCCGGGGGCTTGTGCCCCAGGGTATGGGGTGAAATCCTGGGTGTTCTGTGCCCCCTAGGGAGTGCCCTTTGCTAGCTCTGCAGGAGCCAGGCTGGTGGGCTGAGGTGGGCGAGTGTGGGTGAGGGCAAGGACTCTGTTCTGGGCTCAATGTTTGTGTCCCCCCAAATTCCTATGCTGAAACCTAACCCGCAAAGTGATGGTATTAGGAGGCAGAGAACTGGGGAGGGGATTAGGTCCTGAGGGTGAGCCCCTGTGAATGGGATTAATACCCATATAAAAAGGGCCCCAGGGAGATCCCTGGCCCCTTCTGCCTTGTGAGGACTCGAAGCACTGGGCCAGGCCTCCTGAGCTCCATCTCCGCATCTGTAAAGCGGCTGGTGGCGGCAGCTGCTCCGGCCGTAGGAGTTAGGAGCAGGCTCGGGGAAAGTGCTCCGTGCAGTGCCTGGGCATCAGGGATGCTGCATCGCGCTGGGTCCCCACACGTCCCCAAGAGAGGGCGAGGAGACAGCACGACTGTGGGAAAACCAGGGCGAAGCAGAAAGAGGCTGCCCGTCAGGAAGGCTCCAGAGTTAGACAAGGTGAAGCCACCTCCAAGATTCCTTATGAGAGCTCCTGGCTTCCTGGGAAAGGCCAGCTGTGGGATTTTCTGCTTAGGTGTAAGCAATGGGCAGGTAAGGGACACACCTGGCTGAATACCATCAACGATGACATCAGTGATGACAGCAGGAGCGTCATGGAGGTTAGTTACTCTCCCGAGCAAACGGACCAACTCACCAGCTTTTCCAGCTCAAGAATCTTCTTTTCCTGCTCGTGTATTTGCTGATTCTTCATCTCTAATACCTGCTTCAGACTCTTCATGTCTTCTTCCAAGTGCTGATAAGGAGCCAATGCAATCTAGAGGCAGAGAGCCATGAGCTGTTGACTGGGGCTCCCGGGAAAATCCAGTATTAACCAATGTCACGAATCCAGCTAAATCTATCCTCCTGGGACAAGCGCCCTGATGGCAATTGCAACACCAAAGAGAGAGGATGCTCACAGCCTTCCCTGATGAAGGGGCCCTGCTAGTTTCCCGCTGAGAACCCTCCTAAAATCCAGTTCTGTGGGGAAGCAGGTGAGACATGGCCATCAACCACTGGAAAGTCTGACTCCAGAATTGCTGGGGGTTGCCAGCCTACGCCCAACAGGGAATTCATGGGGTAGAAAGAGTAAACCCAACACTGGCTTTTAACATTCACCCGGCCGACTTGATTCACCAGGTAGCTGGGACTCTTACAGGTCCCACCTATGCCCATAAAGAGCTCAGGTACAGGAAGCGAGCAAAGTGGTTTAAGAAGCAGAAAAGCCATTTTAGAAAAAGTCATGTTAGAGTAGTGCTGCAGGATATAACAAATTAAAATATAGTGTGTCCTGTTAAATCCAAATTCAGATAAACAACATTTAAAAAAATGCAGTATAAGTATTGCAAGGGACATACTTATACTCAAAAATTTATTTATCTGTAATTCAAATTTAACTGGGTGTCCTGTATTTTATTTGGCAACCCTACGTTAGAGGGAAGGAGTTTTGCCAGCTTTTCTGGAAAAAATTCCCCTCAACCTATGAACGCATGCTGCAGCCAAGGCTGCCCCATGTCAGCTTAAAAAGTTGCGGGAGAATGGGCTGGAAGGGGTGGTCAGGCCAGCGGGGGCGGGGCGGGGGTTTCCAGACCATGCTTATCATAGGAGCCCCGCGACTCCAGCTGGGGAATGCTGTGGAATTTGGCAAAAATAACACGTAGCTGGAGAAACCCACAGCTGCTGCCTGTCTCAGGGGAGAGCTGCTGACAGGAATTGTTTAAAAATCCAGGGGAGGTCGTGACCAACTGTCACTTCGGCAGCGGATTCACAGAGAGGCCTTATCTTGGGACGAGACTGCTGAGGGAGTCCCTCGGCCTCGCTGGGGCGGGGTCCCTGCGGGGCTGGAAGCCTGGAATCCAGAAACTACCTCCAGCTGCTCCTCCGTGTTCTTCCTCAAGGCCTCCTCGAAGCGGCGGGCTCTGTCCCGCAGGGACTGGCTCTGGAAGGTCAGCGTGTCCACCTGGTCCTGCAAGTAATGATATAAGGAGTCCAGCTGGGGCCACTACAGACAGCAGCCACCACAGCCTGGACAGCGGTGATCAGCGGGCCACCACTGTGCCCTGGGCATCCTCCGAGTGTTTCCCTTGGGGGTGAAGAAAGAGGGGCCAAAGGAGAGGCCCCAAAACCATACGACAGAGGATGATTTCCCCCAACGCCTGCCCTCGGCTCACTCCTTCTTAGTGCTTTGTCAGGAAGACACCACAAAAGCACTGTGAACTGGGGGCATTTCACAACATCTGATCCCACAGAGGCAGACAATCCTCAGAGAGAATCCTCAGAGGTGCCTCTTGTCCAGGAGGCACCTAGCCCCTGGCTTTGGGAAGGACCGCGATGAATGTATTTCAAATACCGTGATGAATACTGTGATGAATGTATTTCTCATTTAGGAAGCTCAATCCAGAACCCTTCAAACCCTCCTTGACTTCTTTCTCTCCCTTGGGACCCCTCCGACATCATCAAACCTTCTAATCACCAAACCTTCGAATCACCAAGTCCATAATCAAGTCCTGCCATCCTGCCTCCTAAATGTCCCTAGAACCCACAGACTCCCCTGAGCTCAGGCCACTCTGCTGGCTCCTTCCTGGCACGGTTCCTCTTTTTTTCTGAATTATCGCTCCTTTGCCCTCACACTGCAGTCAGGCACTCTCTCTAATGTGCAAACTGGAACCTGTCCTTCCCCTATCTCCTACCCCACTGCCCTCAAGTTGCAGTGCACACTCCCTAACACAGCATCCTCCCAGCCCCGTTGCCTCCCTTTCCTCTCGCGGCTAGCTCTCCTGCTGGCAGTGCCTGCCTCCAGCCAGCTCCCTCTCACTCTCGCTTCACTCTGGCTCCCACACAGTCTTCCTGGCCTCAGGACTGGGTTGCATGTCCTTGATAGAAGCTGCCACGTAAGCTGCGTCCACACAGTCTCCTCCTCCCTGCTCACACCCACCCTGTAGCCAGACTGGCGCTCCCAGCCCTCAACCTTCCCATGCCTGCCAGCTAGGCAGGCAGCTGCCCGCTCTCCACCTGCAGGTTGAAGGAATACAGGCGTGTCTATGGAGACACTGCACCCCTTCCCCAGGTCCCAGAGCAGATGCATCTGCGCTGACCCTGCCCCACTCAGCTCCGGCCACGACTCTCAGGACCACAGGCTGGGAAAAGACCACTGATGCCCAAGGAGACCTTCACCCGTCATGTCTCACTCATGCAGACCAGTCCAAAGCTCTTTGCCCAGCACCATTTCTGTAATATCAAAACACAGAAACGAGGTCTCCCATGAACTCTTCTAAAAAATATATAGATATAGATATATAGATACACACACACACACACACACACACACACATAAAGAGAGAGAGAGAGAGAAAGAAAGAGAGAAAGACAGAGACAGAGACAGGGTCTCACTCTGTTGCCCAGGCTAGAGTGCAGTGGTACAATCTTGGCTTACTGCAACCTCCACCTCCCAGGCTCAAGTGCTCCTCCCACTTCAGCCTCCCAAGTAGCTGGGACTACAGGCGTGCACCACCACACCCAGCTAATGTTTGTATTTTTAGTAGAGATGGGGTTTCACCATGTTGCCCAGGCTGGTCTCGAACTCCTGACCTCAAGTGATCCACCTGCCTCGGCCTCCCAGAGTGTCGGGATTACAGGCATGAGCCACCATGCCTAGCCTCCCATGAATTTTCTGGCAAGAGAAATGGTATCATCCCACCAAATAATGGGAAGTGATATTGTGAATGCTAATAAGTGTACACAGTGACACTAACATGGGAAGCACTGGGCTTGACTGCTTGCTTTCTTATGGTGGAGGACCCTGGTCTGCAAACCTCCCTGAGTAGGTTTCTTTTCCTCTTTTTTGTTCTCTTTTCCAGTTACTTCCTTTTTTTTTTTTTTTTTTTTTTTTTTATAAAGACTCACTCTATCACCCAGGTCGGAGTGCAGTGGCATGATCTCAGCTCACTGCAACCTAAGCCTGCTGGATTCCAGTGATTCTCGTGCCTCAGCCTCCGGAGTAGCTGGGATTACAGGCCCTCACCACAACGTCTGACTAATTTTTTTTTTTTTTTTTTTTTTTTTTGAGTTTTGCTCTTGTTGTCCAGGTTGGAGTGCAATGGCGCGATCTCGGCTCACTGCAACCTCTGCCTCCCGGGTTCAAGCGATTCTCCTGCCTCAGCCTCCCGAGTAGCTGGGATTACAGGCATGCACCACCACATCCAGCTAATTTTGTATTTTGGGTAGAGACGGGTTTTACCATGTTGTCCAGGCTGGTCTCAAACTCTGACCTTAGGTGATCTGCCCGCCTCAGCCTCCCAAAGTGCTGGGAATACAGACGTGAGCCAACGCGCCTGACCCACATCCAACTAATTTTTTCGTTTTTTTAGTAGAGACATGGTTTCACCATGTTGGCCAGGCTGGTCTTGAACTCCTGACCTCAGGTGATCTGCCCCCCTCAGCTTCCCAAAGTGCTGGGATTACAGGCATAAGCCACCGCGCCCAGCCTACTTCCATTTTATTTTTAAGAAATAGAAGTTCCCACAGTGCCATGAAATGCAAATGCCAGTGCATTAAGGCAGTACGCCGCAGGTGGGGGCTTGCACGCCTATGAGCTGAAATGTTCATCACGGCCCTGGCAGTGTCGCAGGTGACCTAGCACAGGTCACCTGCTACACTGACTATAAAAATGACTCTCCCTCCATGGCTCCTACACCAAACCTCCTCAGTGTTGTCAGAGAAAGCATTTCTTTTAAGCCTCTTTCCCTCCATTAAAAAACAAAACAACAGCAAACTCGTCAGGCAATTACAACACAGGATGGATCTAAGACACCAAACTGATGTTTCTGCCTTATTCACCATCACTCAAAACAGATCTGCAGGGACAGAATGTGTTGTTGCAGCTAACTTGGGCTGGCTTCTTTATGTCATGCTAAGAGGCACAAAGACCTGGCTGGAGCCAACCAACAGCATGACAATAATCACAATAAATGTAACAATGCTTGTTATTATTACAATAGTTACAATAGCTGCCACTTATTAGCAGTGACCTAAGCCAACCCAGGGCTATCCACTTTTCACACGTTATTTCCCTTAATCTGTTCATACCTTAAGAAAGATACTGTCATCATCCTTATTTTAAAGAGTAAACTAAGGTTTACAGAGGCTACATAACTCTCCAAGATGTGAAAGCTAGTAAGAGCTAGCGCAGCGGGGATTTAAACAAAAACTCAAATCTCTAACCACCAAACCTGTTTCTCCAGGTGCCTGTAGACCAAGGAGGTTGGCTTGAGCAATTCCACCCTCCTTGCACCAAATAACCTCCAGCCCAAACAGATTCTGCTGGACAGGCACAACAAACATACGCCCAGTTCAGGACCATCTGGTGTCAGTGGCAGGGCACAGACTCCCAGACGAGACAAAACTCTCGCTTCTTTGGGTTTGGGATTGGATGGGATTTTTGTGATATCGCTGTATGGCTGTCACTTATCCTGATTTGTATTCCTTTAAGGATAGTGCAACTATTGGTGCAGGATGTGTATATGAGGAAGGCAGGCTGGGGTTCATTGGCCAAGGGCAAACCACACAAGCACTGTGTGGGCATAATACATTTTAGGTTTTGAAGAGTACACTGGAGAGTGTGACCCTGGGTCTCCCCACGATCCTGGACTCTTGGCAGGGCAGGCTCAGTGCCATGTATGTTGCCAGAGGAAAGTGAGCCATCAAAGAGGCAGAATTCCTGCCTATGTATTACAGCTATGGGATTCACCTCCCGCAACTTCCAGATGAGAGTGTGCCTGACATTTACAAAATAATTTTTCTGTGATTGGAACTGCTACACTTGGAAATGGAAGCAGGGCCCCCAGCATCCCTCTGGCTTCCCAGGCAGCTCCTCCATGGGGCTGGGGGTTGTCAATGTCTTTTCACAGAAGCAGCTGCCTGGGTCTCTGTAAGGCAGGAAGGAGACACAGGTGATCTGGGACACTCTGCATTCTCTCCTTAGAGGCCTGCAGGACACCAGGCAGCTCCTCTGGCATCTGAGACCAGCGTTTCCTAAAGGTGGCAGTGAGAGGAAGAGAAGGTGCTTTTCGTCTCAGCCACCTCCAGGAAACTGCAGCCCCTTTTATAAGTCTCAGAGCACGTTCTGTGAATTCTGACCTGCACAACCCTCCTTGCACCATTACCCCTGCCTAGAACACTCTCTTCCCCAAGTCCTCCTCTGGCTTTGAACATAGCTCAGTTACTCCTTGGATACTCCAGACCACAGCAAGTGCAGAGTAATCTCTCTGAATGTCTGTAGCATTCACTAGCTGTATTATTCATTTGGTGCAAGTATGTGTTACCTGTTGTCTGACACTATTTGCATCACAGCTCTCTGAGCAGACAGCACATTTCTTAAGGGTAGGGAGTATGACTTATTTACCTTATATTCTATTGTTTAGTACAGGATTTAGTACACAGTAGGTGCTGAATGAATGCTTGTGGGTGGGAATAATGATGCTGCCATTATCTCGATATCAGGTAAGAAAATTAAAGAAATACTAACCTGCAATGACAGCCGCAGTTTTTCAAAATTTTCTTCCAATTCTTTCTTTTCAAGCTCATGAGTGGACATCAATTCTGGAAAGAAGACATTAAATTGTTAAGTTGGTCTTTCTTTTGAAAAGGCTAAAACAAAGCTCTTTTGGCAGACTTAAGACCTGTGACTTCACGTAAATAAATGACTCCTGTATAGCAGATTCAAGCCTAAGGGGACTCCTCCACTGGTTTGAAATTGTATGTGATGACCAGGTTAGTATTTAGGAGAGAGAAAGAAAGAAGGGACTGGGGAAAGGGAGGGAAAAAGAAGATGGGGGCAGATAGAGCACATATGAACACACACAGCACACACACATACATCACACACCCATCACATACACACCTACCACACACACACACCCCTACCACACACATATATCACATACACACACACCACACACACATACCTACCACACACATTCACATACACACCACACACCACACACACACCCCTACCACACACACATCATACACACACACTACATGCCACACACACATACACACCTACCACAATCACACACACACTACACACCACACATACACACCCACCACACACATCACATACACGCCACACACAAGTACACAGCTACCACA